>NC_046665.1:130504318-130517587 GCF_010883055.1 Belonocnema kinseyi
CCTCCTCCTCCTCCTCTTCCTTCACCTCCTCCTCCATGTTCACTACAACTTCCTTTCCTATGCTTTCTTATTCTTCTACATGCATTCTAAAAGTTACCTTTTGCTAATCAAACTAAGTTTTCGTTTACTAAGTTAACATAGTTGAATTAAAAGTATGTTCATGATTTCGTTAATCAGAAATTTTTATCTGTTTAACTGTATTTATTTAACCACAATTAAATTCTAGTTTTAAGAAAAAATAATTATTTGCAACCTAGTAGACAGGAATAAACCATAATGTACAGTTTCTTTAGTTTTTGGTGTTGTTTGGAAGCCGACATGCTCGTTTATTTTTGAATCTAAATCTATTTTTTTCAGTACGTACTTAACTGTAATATTATCGTATCCTCCTCCTTTTCCTTATCATAATCATCCTCTATTTACAACTAGAATCAAAACCAGCGCATCTGATGGTGGCGCACTCTATGATAATAGATAAACTATAATTTAAACAAATATTTGGGTTCTAAGAAAAACAAGATTTGCAACTGTTATATATAATAGCAGATTTTATTGAACGTAATCAACACTTGACTCTATCATTCTCAATCTTTGTTTCACAGTGTCCTTCCATTATGTTTCAGTGTTTCAAAATAAATCTTTTTGGCAGATTACTCTGTTATATAAAAGATGATTTCAACATTTCTTACAGTCAAATCTAATAATTTTATAGTTAGTTTATTTTATAAATGCTAGCAAAAGCTTTAAAATGATATGTTCTTCATTGTATAGCACAGTCGATACAATTATAAAATTATGTCCTGCCATTTATGTTTTGTTTGATAAATTTTCACTTCCGATAATGGGCACTGCTCTACCGCTAACTTTCTTACCCTCGTTTATGCGCCTATCTCACTTCTCATCTATCTTTCCGTCCCTAGTGAACAAGCTAACAAGGTATACAAACTTATTAACTTGTTTAATTCTCTGATAATATAATACAATGTTGCATGTAGTTTTCTCAATCTTTCCTTTGAATACTATAATTTTTGTTTTATTTACGTTAATCTTGAGGCCCATGTTCTTCATGCTCGTATTCAGTTTTTTGAACATTCTTTGCAAGTCTTCGATTGACTCTGCCATAATTGCCTTGTCGTCTGCAAAAGTTAGCCCACGTACCCTTACTAAATGTAAATAACTGACCAGGATGAGTATAACACCTATCATCTCTGAGATAACGAATATGAGATGTATTATATAATCTGATGAAGAACTGAAATATTCATCAGTTTAATTGTTGATCCAAGTCTTCATCAAAATATAATTAATTTTCCTCTAATTAGAAAAGATGAGTATTCTTTCTACTTTCGGCCTGTCTTTGGAACTTATCTTCAACTCTATTCGTAAATTCAAGAATATATTATATCTATAATTTTATGTAGATTTTTTAAGCTTAACGAAAATAAAAACTTGTCCTATTTGACCTAAGCCCGCATTCGGAAGGCTATCTTCTTGGATAATATAATTAAGTTTTTGTGAAACATCTACGTTTTTTCTGGATGGATACGCCATGTGTGTGCTAAAGAATAATTGAATTCGAAGTGTCCCTATTAAGAATTTTCAACAAAAATTATTTCAATAATCTTCTGATATGTTGTAGTTCATCAAAAAAATAAGAGAAACATGTTTTTCTCGATTGGTAGAAAAGCGTTTTGAGAGGGTGAAAACCATCCCTAAAAGATACACCCAATAATGAATTTTATAATGTATCGCAGGTGCTGATTCATATTTCTAATGGTTGCAACCCTATTTATTTATTTAAAAAACTATCTTTTCCATGCCTTTTCTGGAAATTCTCAAGCCATTTTATATTTGTATTTGTATTGTATTAAAAAAATTCCTAGGGTTCAATAGCCCTAAAAGAAGATTTCCCAATACACATCAAGTTCTGATTGATAAATTTACTACGAACAAAATTTCATTTACTTTCTAATCTGAATATACGACTAACCTACGCAGTTTGGACTATTATAAATACTGCAGGCTAAGATATAATCGGGTGCCTTAGAAAAGTTTCATAATAAAAATGAGATGTTTCCAGTTTCAAACGTGTTCAAAACTACAAACTTTGCCAACGTTTTGTGAACATTGCACTTCAGTTCTTCAGGTCTAACCTCTAGAAGTGAGTCTGAGAAGTAAGTGCAGCTAAGCTCTGATTAGGTGAACTGCAATGTTTATGAAAGTTCAACAAGATTCGTAGTCTTGCAGACGGATGACACCAGCAACACGTCCTTTTTATTATATTAAATCATCGTGAAAACATTAAATCTATTTGTAAAGCTTTGTTTCCAATTCTTTCAACTGAATGCAATCCTACGGAGCAGTATGGCGGCAATGTATGATGGCCACTGCTCCCTCTGCACCCCGCAGTGCGTTTTCAAAACCGAACTAACGCCATCTGTGTCGGAAACTGAACTATTTCTGTACCATTCACAGCCTCTTGACCCGCGCGCCTTGACTCCTGAAGGCTTCGTTTCTTCGTATGGGAATTGATCTACTCTACCCAGTAGGCGACGAAGTCACCTTTCTTACCTCCTAGTGCACATCCTATCCCTGTAACTGTCTTGATTGGTTGTCGAGGAGCACCCCCGTGTCACTCATCGAAACTAGGGTACGTCGGTGTCAGGTGCCTATAAATGGCCTACCAGCAGTAAACCATACGCAGATCCCGTTCTAGGTAACCGACTCGATCAGTGGCCGACAGTCGCTCATGTGACCACCCATCGAGGCCAGGCTACGTCGGCGTCAGGTACCCCTGATTGGCCTACAAACAACCATCATCTTGGCTCCTGACACCCACCCAACCGCACGATACCTCCGCACTTCACGCATCCCTTGGGCACCGCCAAGCTTGCCGACGATGTTCCCTGCTTCACGAACGCCTTGCAGTCACCAGAGCGCCTCCTTCCTCTCTTAAGACGCACTCTACCGTACCCGTATTCTGAGAGAGACGGGCCCGGAAGACGACGCCCTGGGCCCACAAACAACCGTCACCTTAAATGCTGAACCGACCTGCCTGCCTGACCGACCGGAACCACCGCCCGTCACGAACGCCTTAGACACCGCCAAGCAGGCCGACGATCGTTCCCTACGTCACGCCACGGACCGACCCAACTGTATCTGAATGACCGACTTTTTGTGTGATTAAGCTCACAGGACAAAACACACACACTCTCACACAATACGCACCCTCTTAGAACTAATTAGAAATGTATGTTATAAGAAGAATAAAATTTATTTCGTTAATATATAAGTCGCCCTTTCGTTTATTTGTAAAGTCTGTCCCAAATCCGAAAATCCTGAAGAGATTGAAGCGCCTGGAGGGACAACAGATAGGTGGAATAAGACGGAACGTTACATCTTTATTTTGCAGAGAAAAAATTGAAAAAAATCTTTTCTATTCTTCAGCTTAAATTGAATTTTTTCTTCAAAAAAAGACAAAAAAAACTATAGATTTTCCCTTGGAAAAATAGGGGTCGCTACCCTTATAGTCCAAACAGCGTGGGTTAATCTTGTATTTACATGAGAATTAAAACGAATTTTTTTTGTAGTAAATTATTAATTAGAAGCTGAATAATATTAGGAAATCTACTTTGGGGGGGGGGGGTGATTTTTATATTTTGGGGGTCATTCAAAAAATTATCTCGAACATTTCAACTTTATTTTTGTATTCTATGGACGAAAATATTTCAAACATATTTTTTAAAATATTTTTAGGCTAATTTTTAATATGTATATCATGAAAATGGCTTGAAAACTTCCTGAAAAGAAATCGAAAAGTAGGAGTTTTCAAATAAAAAATAGGGGTTGAAACCCTTATAGTCGAAACTGTGTGTGTTAATTACGTATTTACATTATTAGTAAATGAAATTTCTTTCATGCAGAACTGTCAATTAGCACCTAAAATATATTGAAAAATCCATATTTCGTGGGTGACTTTTAGGGGTGGTTTTCACGCCCTCAAAGTGTTTTTTACGCCGATAAAGAAAAACAAGTTTCTCTTATATTTTTGGATCAACTAACGCATATTAAAAGAATATTGAAACCAGTGAGTTTGTGGGGTTCCTTGTACGGATCATTCAGCAATCGGAATTTAATGAAAAACATATTGACAACAATCTTCTAAAAAAAATACGAAATTTTATATAAAAAACATAAACTTTTAATTAAATTAGCAGTTAAAAAGAGTATTTATTAACAAAATAATTAAGTGTTCAACCAAAGAGATGAATTTTTAACTAAAATGATGCATCTTAAAAAAATTATGATCAACAATTTAAACGGAAAAAATTCACATGTTTAGAGACCTTTAAAAGTGTTTTCAGCTTAAGAGTATTTTAAAGTAATTATAAGTTTTTTCCTCCACTTATCTCTATGTAAATGTAAATATCTGAGCAGAAAAGCCTTGATGCCGATGATCTGAGAGATAACGAATCTATGATATTCCATGTAATCCGATAAAGAACCAGAATATTCGTTAGTTAAATTCTTAAATCCAGCCTTCATTTAAAATTTAATAAGCTTTTCTGCAAATTATAAAATATGCGGATTTTTTCTTCTTTTTTCCTCTCCGCGGCAGCTATCTTCAATTCTATTGGTGAATATTTTAATATAATATATCCATAATTATATGAATATTTTTTGAGCTATCAGAAAATCCAAATTTGTGCGATTATTTCTATATTTTATCCTAATTTCTATTTTTTCAAACTTTAATTTAGTTGTCGTTAAGAAACTAAATTTATTATGGAGGAATTTACAGTAGTTGAGCTAAAGAATAATGGAATGCGAAACGCGCATCTATTGATAAGAAAGTCGTACCATATGTGCGCGTACATATATGAATTGTTAACAAGAAAGTTACAATTTTAGTAAAAACAGAAAAAATTCATTCAATATATAATATACAATAATTAATACTTCTCTTGTTTTTAAGGTTTTTTGGGCATTCTCTTGCACACGTTGACTTTGTTTGAGTTTATTTTTTAAAAGCTTTTCTCTAAATTTAGACCTCTTTATTTGTCACAGAGTTAATTTCACAATTCGACGGCTCACCTAATGCCGACTCCATTTCTGATATTCCTCGTAGCAGACTTTCTATTTTTCCTGAAAGCTCTTCTTCTGATACACTTCATTCTCCGTCTTCGCTGCCCAGGCCTCCTCCTCATGCCAACTGTTCTTCTGCCGTACCTCATTCTCCGTATTCTCCTGTCAGTTCTTCTTCTCCTGCCGAATCTTCTCTTCGTACCAGGTCTAGATCCCCTACTGTCACTCGTTTGTCGCATCGCCAACCTGGACCTAGACTTGAAGAGTTTGAATATGTTCGGCTTATTCCCCACAAGAATCGCACTCGGCGATTTGAATTTCGAAGGTACACATTTCCGCACGATGTACCGATTAAAGTGAAAGGAAAATATCAGAACCTTTTGCCCATGCCAACCGAAGAACAAACTGTATTATCGACGCCCGAAGGTGACATTTTTGCAATACTAGAGAACAATAATACAGTTCTACGTGGAATATATATAACAGAATATGGCGCTAAAGAACGGGTAAAAATGAACATGTACAGCGGCAAATTGAAATCGATGACAGCAGAAGAAATCGAGGAATGTCCCTTAGGAAACAGACGTCGAATCTCAAGGAATTTTGAAACGATATTGGTATAAACAATTTTTTCTCTTCCCTAACCAGCAATGGTTACAGACAAGTATTTTAATCTTGCAGGATTTTTAACATCGAATCTTTTATAATCGAAATAAAGCAATTCCAGATTGAAATTTGTTTCCTTATTTAAACCGAAAAAGATAACTTTTTAGCAGAAAAACTTTAATCAGCTGCAAAATAATTATAAAATAGCTGAATTCTTAACCAAGTAGCTGAATTATCAAAAATCGTTGAATTTTGAAAAAAATTTAATTTGGTACAAAAATAGTTGCCAACTAAAAAATTGAGCATAATTAACCACATATCTTAATATTCATTAATACACTATTAAAATTACGAATTTTTGCTGCCTTTTTGTAAACATTGCAGCTCGCATTTTCGGAGCCAACCCAAAACTGAAGTATCGTGTTACGTTTTTCTTATGTGTAGAATCTACGATGCCTGTAATTGGTCAGAGCGCCCCACCATGGAGAGTAGTCGCACAAAAGTAAATGATTTTGTATACTCCCTAACCACTGAGAGGTTCCTTTTTGTATTTAGGTTTGTTTAAAAGTTGTCCTATTTTCGCAGGTGGTTTCAATATGTTTTGGATGTTGTGTGGCACCAGTCTTCATTGCGGAACGCCGTAGCCAATTACAAGCGCCAGAAGTGGTGTTCCTCAGGGCTCCACTCCTTTTCGGTATGTACACCTCTGACCTTGGTAGTGATCTTGAGCACTGCAAATGCCATAAATAGGCGGATGATTTTAAACTATATATGTCTGGTCCTGTTTCTTCCCTTAATAGTTTACTTGCGCGGGTACAGAAGGATATTAATAATGTGTATCAATGGACACTTAACAATAGGTTAAAGATAAACCCTTAAAAAACTAAAGCAATTTTTATAGGACAGTCCTCTTCAGCGCCTGATGCTACATTAGGTTCTCTGCCTCAGTTTAAGGTTGATGGACTTGAAATTTCCTACGTTGAATCGGTGAGAGATTTGGGGTGCATCCTTACTAGTACTTTCTCCTGGTAAGAGCAAATTGTTGAAAAAAAATGGTAATTGAACTCTGCGACTCTCAAATTAAAAAGCAAGATCAGTACTATATGATACAACTAAAGAAGAAATCCCTAAAAATGTTTTATCTTCTGTACATAACCTCAAAGGTAGCCAAAAAAGCCATTTTTTGGGTACATAACCTTAAATATGTAGAAATCCTAACGTGATGGGCCAATTCCTTCCAATTGGGCCTTCACTTTCCTACAAAGAAACTATGCTGGCCTGTATTATTTATGGGCCATGTTATTTTTAATCTCTTTTTTATCAAAAAAAGCTCAAGATCTTCTAGATATATTTGAAAACAAAAGTGTGACATTCGTACAAGAAAAACGGTCCTTGCAGTTCCACGTTATAAATATTTTAAGTTGCAAAGATCCTTTATATTGAGGGGAATGCGTCTTTGGAATAAGACACCTAAATCAATCAGAAATGCTCCTCCGCCTTGTCACCTTAAACGGCTTGTCTTTAACTTTTTGTTTAATACTTTGTTTTCTGATCCACTATTATCAATGTAATTTTTCACATTTCTAATTACTGTTCTAGTTTTGGATGTCTTACAATTACGTTAAAAGTTTTCTGATTATATCCGTTATGTTAACCGGTAGCATATATTAGCATATATTCCTCAGATTCATTTAATAATATTTTATATTATATTTAATGATCTGTAATTAACTCTTTCTTTTTTTCCCTCTTACCGACGTCATATTTATCATTTGATCAGAGTTGTTATATTTTACTGTAAACATATGTAAAATTTGTTTCTCAGAGGGTTGTTTAGCCCTAGGGACTTAATAAATAAATAAATAATAACAGTAGTAGTAGCAGTATATCTACACTCCCTTTTTTTCCTCTACCACCAGTTCCTTTCCTATCCCTGACACTATACCATTCACTCCTCTCCCCTTCAAGTGCTCCTTTCTTGCTGCTTGCAACTTTCACTCAAATGCTTTCGGTAATATTCTTTTCAGGCCTTTCAACTCTGACACGTTACAGAACACTACTTTTATTTTGATCTTTTCGCATCGCCCTCCTTATTTCCTTTTATTCATGTCTTAGCACCATTTAAAACCCACCCTGTCAAATTTATATACCTCTTTTCAAATCCCTTTGTCCCTTCATTTACTACCCGGTTCCTACTTCCTCAGCTCTTCTACTTCATCATTCAAAATCCATATCTCTTCACTAACCCGTATCATTTCTCTCAGTTCACAATATTCTATCTCTTCCAATCCTTGCCCTATTTGCTCTACTCCTCTCAGTCCATACCTTTCGCACGATCAGCTACTTTCTTCGTCTTACCTACCACGCCAAATCTTCTTCGATTCTTCCATTTCTCCTTTTCAGTAACTCAGAGCATGAAAAAACTGGAGATTTTAGGAAACACGATTAAATTAAATTTTACATGAACCCAGTACCTTCTCATTATTATGAGAAAGTAATAATGTTGTTGAAAAATAGACACGTTTTTAAATTTTTTTTGCAGAGAGATACTAAAAAAAGTAAAAGGCCGTTAATAAATGGAGCAAATGCAAGAATGCACCTTCGAAATCACGTATCTTTTATCTGCCTGCTTTCGTTCAGGCAGTCGACCGATTGCCGAAAGAGTCTGTCCTATACGTTAAGTTTCGAAATATTATTAATCGCGAAGTGAAATAAATAGGTATCTAGATTTCGTGGCAAGCTAGCTCAGTTGTTATACTGGCATAATTGGAATGAAACTTGTGGCTTGTTACTGTGAATTAATTTTGAAATGAAGATTCATTCAGTTAATAGAGTCGTACTCGATTAAAAAACGGGAGAGCTTTACTTTGAGAATAAGGGTTGTAGTCAAAGTATGCGGGATAACAAGCAGAGTGAGGAAGTGAAAACTGTTCTTATCCAAGGGAAAACAAAATCAAAAGCAAGCAAGGCTTGTTTGAATGCAATCAACAAAATTATCAACGTGATATGAAAAGCCAATGAATACGCAACACTACCAGTTTCCGACGTAGATCGAGGTTCATTGGATTTGCGAGAAATTTTTGACTTTGTGATTGATATTCAGAATGGACTTTACCAAAGTAGAACAAAATATGGTATCATAAAAGGATGAATTCCTCGAAGAAAGCCGCATGTCGCTGGATTCAATGCTGTGACTATTGTCGACGTTTCAAAAGAAATTTTGTTTACTTAACGTGAAGCAGCAGAACGTTAGTCAATCACTAGTGAACAGGGATAATATTGTAATATATCCAGAATTTTTTGTAGATCTTTTAAGCTATGAAAAAGTCAAAATTTGTGTGATGTAATTTACATTATATTCTAATTGCTATCTTCTTTCAAACTTTAATTGAATTTGTTTGAATTACCTCAAGTTTTTCAGGGCGAATTTGTACCATATAGGCCGTATTTTTTTCTTATATTTTATAAAATATTCGGCTCTAATGAGCCAAGTGACGAAAAAACTGTATTATCAACGTCCGAAGGTGATATTTTTGCAACTCTGGAGAAAAATAATGCATATCTTCACGGGATATATACAATGAAACATGGTTACCAAAAACGGGTCAAAATAAACATGTACAACGGCGAGTTTAACGAAATGACCAGAGAATAAATGGAGGAATCTCCTTTAGGCAATAAGCGCCCAATCTCAAAGAATTTTAAACGAATAATCGTAGAAGGCTTCCGTTCACAACAATAATCAATTTTTGTTTAATTGTAAAACTTAAATATTAGGGTGACAGCAAACAATTTTTCTAAAAATGTGCTGATTTTTCCCTGTCTTGTTCATAATCAAGTTATACGTTTCCCTAACTAACAATATTCAGAGAAAAGTATTTCATGCTTGTGAAATTGTTAACAGTAAATCATTCATGATTAAAATAAAATAATTCTAGATCGAAATTACTTCCTTATTCCATCCCATCAATATGACTTTCTAATAAAATCCTTAAATTTTAACGTCTGTTGTTTCGCGAGTTTAACACTTAACTCAATTTGACCAAACGAATTTTATATTCATCTATGTCTGAGGTAAAGGCACCTGTTAGTGACTCTAGCGCAATCTACAAGGAGGTGGCAAACTAAAGTGTATCTATGTGTTCGTGCACGTATATGTGTACATTATTGGAATGTGTTGCATGAATTGAGAATAGAGAAAATAAACGAATCAAGTGACTTCTTTCGTACAATAAAGAGTGTTTCGTAAATGTATAAGAAATAAAACGAAATTATGTTTAATAGTATTCTGTATAAGCGAACCTAGAACAAACATGTCAAATTGTAAGATTGCGATGTAAAAATGTTATGTAAACTAAATTTTAAATAGACACTAGAATATAAACTTGTCTTTCACAGAAGTGAACACTTTCCTATAAATGAACTGGTAAATTAATTTCAAAAAGTCTTCAGTCATGATTTCTTAGTCTATGATGCATTATTTACAATCTAAACCGAATGGAAATCTTTATAGTTATTCTTTCTTTTTTTAAGATTTTACTTTGTATATTTCGTTTCGAAATTTGTAGTATTTAAATATATTTTACGGAAAGAATATATTTTCAATTTTCTTCTACTGTAAACATTCCCTTTTCGGAGCGGACGTCAAGCATATCTCTTCTTTGTTGGTAGCCTCAGTTTAGCCAAATTTATTTGTCAAAGATTCAGTTGGAATATCGTTTGCTGCAGATTCCGACTTCTCACCTCTCTTCGGTGTTGAAGACCCCATAGATGGTGGAACACTGACTTCCAAATTTTTTCAAAGATTTGTATTTCAAAGTTTCTTCAAACCTGATTAAATTCATATTTATATTTAAACTTCTCCCTCATGAAGAATGCAGCTTTGTCGAACTTCGTCCTCAATGCTATTCGTTTCCATCAATTCACTTACAAATTGCAATTTTCTGCGAAACTGTGATTTCAAAATTAGATCAATTTTTGTTGAGGAGGAGTCTGGGTCCCTGTTGCTTAAATTCAACTTCTTGGCACTGTCAGTCTCATTGTCAGCACTACTCTCCACCTCCTCAACGTGGGGAAAATTTAAGGTTGGGACTGCATGAGGTTCTAATCTTATCGCTCCATCTTGATATTTATTCATTTGATCGTCAGAAAATTGTAATCGGCAAATTAATGAATGATTGGAGGTTAGTTCATCGTAACTCATACCCTCCAGGTCTTTATTTCTGATTAACGCTATCCATTTTCTTCCGATATGCTTGTTTAGGGACAAGAGGATTGACCAATCTTTTTTCTTGCATCTTTTAGACGAACATCGTGGCACAGCAAAAACATTTCTATCTATTTTCAGTTTGTTCATTTTTCAATTCACTGTTTTCACTTTATAGGATTACGATGCGACACCACTTTGAAAAACTTTGCGTATCTTGACGTTTCTTGACGTGAACATAAATTTAAGAAACTTTAGAATCGCAGCGCGAAAATATTTAAAGAAATATTTCCCCACATTTTCCTCTACAGTAGAGCCATCTACAAGAAGGTCGATAACTACAAAAGTATGCGTGATCACACGCGCCCATGGGAGTCGACCCAGCCTGTATACGATTCAATGACGAGTTTTTTCTTGTAAGTATAAGTAAGGGAGTTGTTTGGTAATACTAAAAGAATGATGTCAGCAATGCCCGAATTGCTTGTTAATAATATGTCAAGATGGAACCACCGGCTTTTCAATATCTTTAATACACTGCCTTGAAAATTATTTCTCAGGCATATTTCTATGCAATTTATTATTGAAGCCTTCTTCTTTCCCTTGTTTTGATAATTTAAGAAGGGGCACATTCTATAAAAACCAATTTTGTTTATAAACATATTATTGCAACCAGGGTATTTTTTCATCAATTGAATTTTAACTATTGTCGATGTTCGTTTTTAACGATTTTAACCAAAAATAAGAATTTTATATTAAATTAGTTGTAGGAAAATTTGTTGATACAATTTAGGCGAACAACCCTGCTAAATAGAAAGTTATTGCAACAGGCGTCCTTCTCCCAAAAAGTTTATTTTTTTATTTTTAATATTATTTTTTACTATTTAAAGAAAAAAGTTGAGTTTTTAAATTTACAACGACATTTTTTAAGCAGCTTAGTTAAAAAAATTAGTTCTCTTAAAAATATAAATTTTTCAACCAAAGTGATAAATTTTTACACGAGAAGATAACTTTTTACCAAAAACGAAGAATATTTAACAGAGTACATGAATTTTTAACCAAAAAGTCACATTTTTATCTACAAAGGATAAAATGAATGTCAAGCAAAATATTTCAATCAAGTAATATAAAGCCGCTTTTAGAGATGAGTAAATATATTGGAAAAAAGACTTTTCAAGTATATTAGAATTCCTCGATGATTCCAGATTTTCAGGCTTTCTAGGTGAATAGACTAGGCGTTTTTCATCTTTTGGTGTTTTACACTGTGCCCTATTCTACGTGCTTCAAAGATTGTAGATTTTAGATGCTTCAAAGGTGTCAAGATTTGAAGAAGATTTAAGAGATTTTAAAAGAATTTCAAGGAGTCCAAGTTTTTAAATATTTTTTTATATATTTTTAAGTTTTATAAATTTTTAAATATTTTAAAATCTTTTTACATATTTTTAAATAATTCAAAAAACTTTGAAAATATCAGCTTGACAATTCGAAGGAATTCTAGATTCCTGAAAAAATTTAATTCTAGAATGCATTGGGGATTAAGTTCAAGAAATTGTGAAGCAGGAAGCAAGACCCGTAAGAGTAGAACTGGAGAAATATAAGGGGGAGATTGAAGAAATCAAAGAAACAAATAAAATTTGGGAATACTAACTCCATTAGAGTTAGGATTTACAGATGAGAAACGAGGGCATATCAAAAAGGTATCGCATAGTTTTCTGAGGATTGGATGCTCGTGATCATCCGCGCATGTTAATTAATTACACAATCACTTTTATCAAAGAAACGCTCGAAATTAACATTATCATGGCTGATATAAAATAGGCCAAGGTCTGAAATGATTATAACAAGAACACGCAGAAAAAAGAAAACAACTGGTACCACTCTTCAAGGAGCTTAGAAAACTTGAGATAAAAACCCAACACAGATATGACTTCCTACTTATAGAAGAACATGAAAAACACTATGTTTTAATTTATCTCTTAAAAATCTCTAGGAGATAAGGAAGGACTTGATACGTTTCAAAGCAGATCCGGAAATACCACAATCATGACGTAAACCTGGACAGCAATTAACAAAAACTTCTATTAGCCTACAAAATAATCAGAGTCACGAAAACGTGGCTGTCATGAATATTTGAAGTGAATCTAGCACTCCCCAAGAACTATGAAACACTTCAGAAGCCAGAAGAAAGGGAACAGAGTTTTGGAAGAGCGAGTGGATGTACAATTGTTTTTATTAAGAAAGTAAACGAATATTTTTAATTTTTTAGAAGTGAGTAATACGAGGGTAGTTCAATAAGTCCTTAGAATGAAGTATAAAAACAATTTTTTTTGGGTAATTTTTTTTTTTATTTTTCAACATAATCTCCTTGGAGCTCT
>NC_046665.1:130517687-130560266 GCF_010883055.1 Belonocnema kinseyi
TATATCTAGTCGGGAGTGGTGCTGACTGAAAACAGATGATTTGGAGCGATTCGCGCGCCATCTGTTGGTCATTCTAAGGACTTATTGAACTACCGTCGTATGTGGATTATAGTTAAGATGTAACGTATACATTTCATATTGATAATAGAACTGGTATACTGGACAACTAAACTGGACTCTGAAACCATCATAGATATGTTATCTGATACTATTTGTAATTTAGCTACAGACTTTTCTTCTACGTTATCAGGCGCTTTCCCATGTACGGTGTACCCACTCTCTTGTATTTCGAGGGGTTATTTAAAGATTGTGGCAATGCGACATCTAGGGGATGTAGCAAAAACTATTGTCTACAGCAACGACCCCCCCCCATCCCCTCTTTCCCTAATTTTCAGGTTATGTTCAATTCTCTTGCTTCTGTAAATGCATAAATAATAATAATGAATGATACAAACCAAAAACTAAACAAAATCAAGTCGATCAAATGCAATTAAATATGAAAGTTTGTTGTAATCGATTTATCACAGAAAGATTACAACAGACTTTAACATTTAATTGTCAGTTCAATCATTAAACGATTCCAACATACTTTAACATTTGACTGCATTTGGTCGATTTAATTTTGTGAACTTGAGCATGCGATAGAACTTCTATCGTCTGCTCAAGTTAATTTAGAATTTCAAACTCACACTAGCGCCATCTAGGGGACGTAAGAATTACTATGATTTTTTCGACACTTTGCCTATGGGATTGGGCACACCGTGTCTGCATGCTACACGAACCCGCTGATGTTCTGACGCGGTGTGTTGTCGCGTGTTTCAATTATACTTGTAACGTGAGTAATTATTGTATTATATATGCCGGACTGGAAAAGTAAACAGTAAGAATGGACGATTTTTTGCAAATTACATAAGAAAAATGGAGGTTAGAGAATTTTACACAATGATTTAAAAGTAAGTATTATAGTTGGATATATAACCTGCAAATTCATAACCTATACGTTACCAGATATTTATTATTCATATTTTGAAAACAAAAGTACAGAAACTACACATAGCTTTTTTATTTATTGTAACCTTTTCTGTTCATTATTTGTATTCTTTTCAAAATTTCTGTAACTATACGCTGCTTAAACGGCATATGAAGTCTTTTTAGTGTAGTACTATTTGATTTCTCAATGATTTTACTACGAAACAGTAAATTTTCACTTCATGAAAACCAGTGGTTGATGAAATTGTCACTTTAAGCTGTTTGTTACTAATGAATCTAAAGATTAGCATCATCAGTGTAACGCGTATGTAATTATAATTTTTTCAATGTCATTCTCATGCCAACGAATGGAATTTCAACGGAGATATCTATACTAACTTTAGAAGACACTGGTCTCTATTGAAATTATTACTTTCCATTTTCAAACATTTTATTTAGAAACCATTCGATTATTATTATTTAAATTTTTTTCTGAAATAGGTTTAATTTTAATGAAGATAAAGCAAAAAAACTTATCAAGAATTTTTGAAAAAACAAAATGACTATCGAGGCGATAGAATAAGAATTGCTTGTTTTTTCTAAGACAAAGGTAAAACTAAAATTACCAAGTACATTTTGTTAAATATATAACTTTAAAAAATTACAGTTCTTTTAAACTAAGCTTCACTATATTACTTGCGACGGCGACTAAAATTAAAAATTACTATATTTTCGTGAATTTTATATCTAGATATAATAATAGTTAAAGTTATAATAATAGTTAAAGGTTACAAATTTCAATCAAAGTTGCTGTGACTAATGCTGATCTTTGTAGAACAAGGCCACCAACTAATGAAAATGAATTGAGGGGCATAGATTGGCAGAACGAATAGTACATAAAATCTAAAGCTGAACTCAATAAGAGTTTGAAATAGGCTAAAGAATGCAACTTTATGGTCAGAGTATTAGGTAAATTCTTAGAAGCAAGAGGAAAGCATAGTAGCCTTACAAAACTTTAAAATAAAATATTTTGAAATAAGAACCTGAAGGCTTTAATTGATATTAGGAGCGCAAGAGAGTTTTAAATAACGATTAAAAAGTTGTCATACAAAGAATATCTAAAGTGTCGTATCTCCAGTGAGACATGGGAGGACTTGTACATTAAAAACTTTACAATAGGTAATTTGGATAAATTAAAAATAGTCGGCACAGATACTATTCCGAAATTGAACAGACAAATAGAAATTGAAGAATTAGTCAGTATTATAGGAAGTCTAAAAATGAAAAAGTCCTAGGCCCAGATGGGCTGATGCTATAAACTAATTCTCCTGCATCAATTAAAATAAAATAAACTATAACTGGGCAACTCAGATTGAACACGTACTGGAGAAACGAGTATTGAAGCATTTATTCGTAAAGCCATGGGCGGAAGTTGTCGAATAGCAATTGAAGGAGATAATGTCAAAATTTAAAGAATAAATTAGAACGACCATTTATTAGCCGCAAACAATTCAAATTATCCTTGCACTCTATTGTCTCGTGTAAAGACTATTTGTTGAAAGAAATCAACTGCGATAAACGAAGCTTACTCTGTCAACTACGCTTCAGTAGTTCTAGGAACCTGAGATTTTTCTGGAGTGAAACAAAATATTTATTTGATTGCGACAGCTTTTGTCAGATGTGCATAAAATGGTATTAGATTCCAAAGTATAAAAAGTAATAATTCGTTTGTAGAGACTTTAAATACGAACACAAAGAACTCGGTAGTTCATTTATTTAGTTACATGGTAAACGCATTAAAGATGCTCATCATCCCTCTTGTAATTGGGCACTGACATAGATTTAAAAAAAGTTCACATAGACTTAAAAGATTTTACAATGACTTTTGTGGTTTCAGAAAGATTTCAATGATTTCACAAGGGTTTCATAGATTTCAAAAGATTTTCAAGATTTTAAAAATTTCAAATGATATCAACTGAAATTTCAAATATATTGTAAAATTATTGAAAGTCCTGGAAATCTTAAAATCTGGTACGTGTTCAAAACAAAATTTATAATATTTATAATATAAATATATTTTATTGTGAAAGCCTTCATGATACTAGACTGGAACCATCTTAAGTCTAAAAAAATCATTCAATGTATACCGAGCACCTAATTTTTAAAACTGTTGAGTAGAAAACGGAAAGGGTAATATGCATTTTTAGTCCATGCTCTTACTAATAAATTTAAAAGCTATTCGTCCAGTTAGAAAAAATGAGAATCGTTTCTTCTTTCGTTCTATCATTTCTCATGTTGGATTTTAATTCTTATGAACTGATGAGGTCCGGTTTCGACGGCACGCAAAAAAATGTGGCGTATTCCATATTTCACTTTGCCTTAGTGGCGATGCTAAGTGGACGGTCCTAGAAAATACGGCATGTAGACAAAAAGCACAATATCCAACTTTAACTATTTCAATTTTAAATTCTACCTTCTTTCAAACTTTAATTAAGCTTGCGTGAATTACTTAACCTTCTTGTGAGGAATCCTTAATGTGTGTGCTAAACAATAATAGAATCCAAAAAGTACCTCTGTTGATGAGGAATTCGTACCATATAAGCTGTAAGCATCTCCAATAAGCCGATTACTCTGATTTAGGAAATGTATTTCATTCTTTTGCACAAGTTGATTTTTTTCGAGTTTATATTTTTGAAGATTTTTTAAAATTGAATCCTCTGTGTCTTGTTGCAGATTTAAGTTTACAGTTTGAATGTTTACCTCATGGCTCACCTGTTCCTGGTGTTCCTTATGGCAGAAATTCTAATTTGGCTCAATCGTCTCTTTCTCCTGCCAGACGACATTAACCGCGTTCTTCCGTCACGTCTGTTTCTCCTGTTGAATCTTTTCTTCGTTTCAGGACTAGATCTCCTCCTGCTGGTGGTTTTTTTCCGCGAACGTGGACCTAAACTTGAGAAAATTTGATCCCTTTTCCTCGCGAAGCACCAATTCATGAGAGAGGAAAAAATAATGTCCTTATGCCCATGGCAACTGGAAAAAAATGTATTATCAACTTTTGAAGGTGAAGTTTTTGCAATACTAAAGGCAAATAATACTGTTCTTTCTGGAATATGTGCAATAAAAGATGACCGCCAAAAGCAGGTGAAAATAAATATGTATTGCAAGGTGTTTAAAGAAATGACTAGAGAAGAAACAAAGGAATTTTCTGCATGCAACTAGCGTCCAATCTCAAGGAATTTTGAAAGAATAATAGTATGAGACTTTTGTCCAGAATTTTAATAAAGTTTTCCCGCATATTAGGCGCAAGAATTTTATGTCTGTTTAATTTTTCAGCATTCTTTGCAAGTTTCCGATTGATTATGTCATAATAACCTTATCATCTGCAGCATCCACGCCTTTTTCGTCGAAGAGAGCCATCCTTGGACACTTTTCCCTCAGTCACTCAATTATCCATTAACGCTTATATACGAGGTGTGTTCAAAAAGTAAGGTGACTTTTCAATTTTCGCGGGCTACGTACATTCAAGTTTTAAATTTTTTGTTTTGTTGTTTTGGTACTCTCGTCACGATCATATGTTCACAGTTTTGACTATATAGCTCGTGTTGTTTTTCTGGCTGAGGCTTAAAAGGTTAGAAGGGTTTGGTGTGCTCGGCGATTTTCATCTTTCAAAAAAAATGGAGCAAAGAGTTTGCGTTAAATTTTGTATAAAAAATGGAATCCAGTGCTCTAAAACTCTTGAAATGTTGACAGTTGCATACGGTGAGTCTACTATGAGTAAGAAAAATGTGTATAAGTGGTACAAGCTGAAGATGTTGGCATATCGGTTGGCTCATGCCCTGCTATCTTTTCGGACGTTTTGGGCATGAGACGTGTGTCTCAATGGAAGACTTTCTGATAAACAAAGTGAGTAACAAGATAATCTTCAAAGAATGTGTTTCAAAAGAAATCCTACTTGAAACATGGGAACATGATCGGATAAGATGGTTCGGGCAGGTTGAGAGAATGAAAGGTGAATGCCTAACGAAACAAGTGTATAAATTTCAAGTAAATGGCAGCATGCACAGAGGCAGATCGCGGAAAGATTGATTTGAATGGGTGAATGAGACCCTAATTAGAAAAGACATAAGAAGACACAGTAACACCAGTGATGCCAATCTGGGCGTCCTTTACTACTGCGCTTGGGTTACGGACGCGCACTGTTATGGCCTAGTCTAATAATTCTAAAAAGATGGGGTTACTGCTGCTGCCGTTGTACAATTGTAATTGTGATCTGGATTCACTTATCCGAAAATCTGAAAGCAAGAAAAGGCTCTAAATTCAAATGTAGCATTTATAAATAGTCTAATTTATTCTTCAGATTTGTAGAATGCAAATCTTATTGAACTGAAAAAGTTAAAATGGAGAAAAGGTGCATGAGTTAATTTCGTTTAATGATTCCGAAAGTTCGATAGAATTAGTCCTCGTGAGTGGGGACACAAGGGAGACCGGCCCCCGTTCCATGGTAGTCGGTCCCGACCATAGGCCCAGAGACCATCCCTGCTTCCCACCCCGACAACCATAGAGATATAGCGGGTCTGTTGTATGCAACGAGTTTACATTTGTTCTTTTCGAGATTTCATCACTTCCGAAACACGCGCAGTGTTTTGAGCGCCTGGAAACCCGAAAACAGGAAATTTTGAGTACCGTCTGTACGAAGCATGGGCAATTACGAACGAAGGATGCACTCGAAATTTATTGCTATTCCGAGGATTGAGGATTTAGTAGTTGAGTTGTAATAATTTTGAGATACAAAAATTTCTTGCTTCTTTTCTCTAAAATGTGGTCGTTCGAAGACATTTCTTAAAAGAATTATATTTCTAGCATTCGGTAGGTTTTAGAAAATACGTAGGTCGTTTTTTTTGTAAGTTGAAGATTCCTCGAAAATCAATCAAGTAAAATAGGATTTAACTTGTAACTAATATTTATTCCATACCTAATGAATCATTGCGCACGTACAGTTTTACTTTGGTATTATTTTAATTTAGTCTGAATTTAAATTTGAATGGGGACGCGCTTCAATATACGTTCCAGACATTTATCATAGGTATTCATATTCGTTCGGAGACTTTTCTTAGAAGAACTATATTTCTAGCATTCTTTAGCCTTTAAAAAATACATTGCTTGTTTTTATCTTAAAGATACAGATTCCTTGATAATCAATCAAGGACAAACTTATTTAACTTATAATAATTATTCTTCTATATCTAAAGAAGCATTGCATATATTGCATATATTCTTTCTTCTGTCGTCATTCCTTCAAACTCGCCGCTATCCATGTTCATTTTTACCCACTGTTGAAAACCATTTTTCATTGTGTAAATTCCGGAAAGAATTGTATTATTTAACTCCAGTATTGCAAAAACTTCACCTTTGGATATTGATAATACAGTTTTTTCTCCGGTTGGCATAGGCATGACGACATTATTTCTTCCTCTAACATGGATTGGTGCATCCCGAGGTCCTAGCATAAAGAGAAGACTCGACAAGACAAGCAGACCTGACTGGAGAACGCGGTGAATGCGTCCTGACAGGAGAAGACGTTTCAAGAAAATTAGAAGGTCTGCCACGAGGAATACCAGGAATTGGGTCGCCATTAGGTAAACATTCGAACTGTAAACTTAACTCTGTAACAAGAAAAAGAGGATTTAATATAGAAAAAGCTTTCAAAACATAAATTGATGTAAAGTCAACTTTTGCAAGCGAATGGCAGATAAAACCGTAAAAACAAAAGAAGTATTTTTTTCAAAAATTAGTTTTAAAAAACACCAATGCAAAAAAGTCATCTTATCCATCAGAATTAAACAAAATGACTTCAGGCTAAAAAAATGTTTTTCCTATATCAAAGTATTCGGCTCAGTAGAGATATTTGTACAACAAAGGAAGAAAAGGTTTTGCTGGTACATTATCTTCCACAAGATTTTCGGAAGAATTTCTTTCTTTCATCTTCTACTTTTACTCATATTTTACTTAATCATTGAAGGGCAACTAAATTGATTAATTAATTAATGTAAATAAATTTATTCTGCTTGCGTGAAAAATTCAAATATTTTTTTGATGATTCATATATGTAGGCGAACATATGGTACGAATTCCTGATCATCAGAGGCACGTATGTAGTTCTATTATCGTTTAGCACACACATTATGGATACCCCTAGAATAAATTTAGCTAATTCACGCAAACTCAATTTAAGTTTTGGAAAACAATAGCAATTAGAATAGAATGAGGAATTATTCGCACAAATTTTGATTTTCGTATAGCCTTAAGAATGTGCAACAAATTATAGACACATTATTATATTCACCGATTGATTTGCTGATAACCATCAAGGATAGAACAAGAGAAGATACAACCCTCATCTGTTCTAATTGGTGGAAAAGCTTATTTATTTATTAATTAGGGCTTGGATTGACAATTCAACTAACGAAAATGCTAGTTCTTCATCATATTATATAGAATATCTTATACTTGTTATCTCAGAGATCATATACGTCAAGGTTGTTCTGCTCAGATATTTATAATTCATTAGAGTGAGGTCTAGCAACAAAAAGCATAATTACTGAATTCGTTAAGGGGTTATGTACCCTTTTTTCAAAAAATCGAAAAAAATGTATTGCTCAATCTTAAAGTACAACTCCTGGAAAACATTTCTCGAATTTTCATAGAGATCCGAACAATTGTTCGATAGGGAAACAGCGTTTTCAGGCGCGGACTTCGATGTTTACATACAGTCTACTTCAAACTTTGAATGCGATTATCTCGAAATCGTGTTTTCCAAAAAGTGCCTTTGCTGTAGCCGCGATTACACAAGAACTATTTGACCGATCTTTTTAAATTTTGGTTTAATTGTCCGTGATGATTGCGCTCAGTTCGTAAACGATTCGGTTTTTGTGCACCAATTTTGATTTTGCAGATTAGAATTTTTAAATAAAATGTTTATAGCTCGAAAAATTAACTTTTTGAAAAAATCCTTACTGTATGCAGAAAAAACCAAATATTTTTTTAAATAATCATTCACTTTTTTCGGTATTTTGATTTCACTCGAGCTGCTGGAATTTCATCGTGGTTACCGTTAATTATTTTTTTGAAGAACAAACGCTAGTTTTTTAATGAAAACATGTACAATTAATAAATAATAACTTTTGTGTAATCAAATAATTGCTACAAACCTTCAAAAAAATCCAAAATTTCTTTAATTTTTACCCTTAAAGGCTTATATAACCCCTTAAAATTGATAATAAAATTTAGATTATCTTTTACGTTTAAGAGAAATTTGTCCAATTTTTTCAGGTAAATTTAAAAGAGTGTAAAAGATTTAAATGATTTTGAACGACTTTTAAGTGCTTCTGAACAGGTGAAAAGATTTAAAAAATTTATGATGAGTTTCAGAAATTGGGGAGTCTTCATATGGATAATATATCATTATTAAGTTTGCTCTAAACATGTGCCAGATTTCAAGTTTTGCATTAATTTGAGCATTTTTGATAGACATAGTGTGTAAATATAGATGAAAATTATGCAAATATTGTGTTACTAAAAAAAATCTGTACATGCGTCTACGTTTGTTTGAAGATGCATCACGTTACTTTAAAATTAATCTCTTGGGTTGGATAGTTTAATATTTTACTGAGAAATAATTTCTTGAACTGTTAATTTTCAGTGTTTGTTCTTGTTGGTATTTAAAATAACTTTCGATATGAACAATTTTGAGAATTTTCATGTAATCCGCTAAAATCTAAAGGAAAAATAAATGGGTCACATATTTTGACGCCCGAACACTGGACATTATTTTTCAGTTTCTAGAAAGTAAAAAATCTGCAACTGCACATAAAAAATATATTATAATTCTTACAAATCAGAAGTGAAGTAGAATTAAAGATTCAATAAGTAGGCTGTATAATGTGTATGAAGATGAAACCTGATAACATTTAGTTTTTATGTCTGACGCATTGTCAACACCAATAACTACTTGGTCACGTTGTAAACCATTGTACACATGTTTAGAGGAACATAACCGACACAAGATAATCAAGATTTTTCACGTCGAAATCTTTTAATGAAAATAAATAATGAGATAGACAATATTAGATAAACCGAGATGGAGAAATTATGTAGAGAATTGACGCTCACTATATAGAAAAATGTAAGACAAAGAGCTAAGTTAGAAAGACTTCGAAATGATAGACATGACGCACCATAGGGGAATGGGGGAGATCGTTTGTATTAAGATGTCACTCAAGGTTTCAGACTTTCAATAGTGAATGCAAATTACCGAAACTCGAAGAGAATGAACGAAATCCTAACGAGTGAAATGAATCCAATTTCTTATCAATTAATTATTAAATCAATAGTTAAATCAATCGCATTTTTGCAATCAAATTAAAAAAGCTCAATATCTTCTACCCTAATTAGAAGCAAATGTCAAAAATTCCTTTAAATATAATCGAGGAAAATTTACATTTGGAGATTATGCACGTGTCTAATAGGAGCTTGTCCCCTTCTTCTGTACCAGTTCAGGTTAGTCTAGTTAATTCATAAGTTAATAAAAACCGTTTAAACTAATAATTCGCGCGTTGAGTTCGGGTTCAATACCGCACCATACATAGTGTGCCTCTGATTCGAATCCTGATACCGATCAATCAATTATAATACCATTTTTTCACGTTTAATTCTTCATACATATATTTAATGTTCCTACATGAGCTTTGATTGACACTGGAAGTCAAGTCACATGTGTTTTTTAGGAATTTTATAAATATCTTTTCTAGCACGGAAATTTTTCTGAACTACAGGTGTCAAACATTATTTTATTTACTGCTGTGGGTAAAAAGCTGACCCCGATTTAAAAAATATATCATTACAATTATCTATAGGTGACAGTCAATTTACTTCGAACTTTTTGATGGTACCTAAATTATCGAATCAGATAATTTCGGCTAATGATTGGTTACTACGGAAAGGACTTCAAATTGATTATAAACAGCACAGTATCTAATGTTGAAACCTATAACTCTTATGTTCACATATGTAATGATGCGAACACAAACAATTACCATTCTTTTAACGATAATTCTTTTCTTAAATAATGGTAAAATTGATTATTTCCTGTTATTATTTTTTCGGATTTAGATTTTATTGATGACAAGTAGGATTTGTGGTTTAAAACAAAAAACGCGAAAAGCAAAGTCAAATACATGAAGGAGGATGTTTTTCCATTTTACGAAGATTTGCCAACAATCGAATTCGTTGGTGGCCATCTCATACGAGAAAATGAATTCTATTTTGATGACTAAATTAAAATATGTAATGAAGCTTTAAAAACGGATCATGAAAATAATTAGTTGGACAGCATTGCTGTCGTGGACAATCTCCAAGCGATGGCGCGTAAACTATCGGGAGTTTCAGAGCGTGAGCGGTAAGCGTTCATTGATATGGTGTCTGCATTTGAAAAGTAAAATACACCAAAAAAAGAAAGTGCAAAATTCTGGAATATGAACTTAACGTTAAGCCACACAAAAATGTTGTGAGAAAAATATATCCAGTTCCTTTAGTATTAGAAATGATAGTTCTGTGAGAGTGTCGCAAAAATTACAGTATTTCTATCAACTCGAACCTTTATAAATTTTGCCGAATACCTTTTGGATTGAAGACATTTATTGGTCGACATTTATTTACTGGTTGGGTAAAGTTTTGGGAAATACACTTTCTGAGCTTTTGACGTTTTATGTTGACGATTTGTTAGTATTAAGTTCTGGGGTTGTTTGGAAACATTTTGAAGCAATTAGTGCTTTTAATCAGGTTTTCCAAGACAATAATTTTACACTAAAATTACATAAATAAATTTTTGTCGAAAATTCATAAATTTGCTTGAGTATGCATTTTCAACACAGGGTATTCGACCTAATATTGATCGTCTTGAATTCATAAAGAGAGTCCCTGGTCCAAAAAACAAAACCCGAGTTGCAACAGTTTTTAGGGTTTTGTATCAGCGGAATTTTGTATGAACTTGATAAAAAAATCACAATCGTATTGTCTCTCTTGTAAGTCGTTGCTTGAACACAGCTGAAATAAATTATATCACCATGGAAAAAGAACTCTTGGTAATCGTTTATTCTGTAACTAAATAACGTATTTACTTAATTGGAAATAGATTTCAGATAATAATTGATCACAAGGGTCTTACTCTTCTAAACTCAGCAATCTAATCAATTGCGCGGCTTATTCAATGGAGTATAGTTTTATAGTAATACAATTTTGAAGTAACGTACTGTAAGGAGCGTGAATGTTGTTGCGGATTTCTTTAGTGAGAACACCCAGGAGAAATTTGAGAAGATAAAACAGGATCATTTGTCGATACACGTATTGATTGTTAAAACCATTGATGAAAATGTCTAACTGAGTTGTTGTAGATTAACTAAAATACCGGGCGCATATAGGGAATTGAAAAAAGTAGCTGATTTACAGAAGCGGGACATCAAGGAAGTAATTGATTAGGTAGGCTGTTCCTGTTACATACAGCGATATTATTAAAAAAAAAACATTTTTGTGGCGAAATCTTGTCACAGGCTTATACTGCCAAATATGTCGAAGGCATTTTTGGTTAGAGTTGGATTTTTTTTATCATTTTGCACGGGGCTCTCCCGGTATATATCATCAGTCACGGACGCATTTTTATAATGCAATAAAGTGATCTGATGAGAGCAGTCTGCCCAGACATATTGCACAAAGCCTGGTTTTGACCCCATCATTGACGGACTGGGTTGCAGTCAAGTACACGATGGGAGGACCTACAGCTTAAGGTGGGTTCCGAACCACCAGAACCTCGGTAAAGGTACATTGAAAAATTTCCAGAGGTACCGGCTCAGGGATCGAACCCCGGACCTCTGAGGTGAAGTCCGAGGGTCTAACCAACTGAGCCACCGAGGCTCAAACTTATTATCATTATTATTATTATTATTATTATTATTTTGGGTTGAGACAGTAACATCCCCTGACATTTGAGTGATTCCGTTGTGCCCCCTTAGAAGCCTTAAGCGTGGCCCCAAAGCCCGGTCTATAGGGATAGGACCGCAGTCACGCTGTTGCCTGATATTTCAGACTCATTGATGCAGTAACTGCCTATGAGTGGTACACGTTTCCCCGCAATCTCAGGGCGGTGACAAAGGATATGAGTAGAAGTCTTATTAATCTTTCCGTACAGACGACAGAGGGGAATTTCTTTAAGCCCTATCGTATGCGTTGTGAAAAGGACTACTTGACTAGACCCTATCGCGCATATATCTGTCGACGAGTCTTTCCACTGTTTTTAGTAGGAAAGATGTAAGGCTAATAAGGCGGAAATCCTTGGTCTTTCAGAATGAAAACTACTCTTGTACCCTTCCATGCCGTCGGAATATAACCCAACGCCAGACTAGCCCTAGTAAGTCTCAAACTCGGCCCTATGATGATTTTACCAGCTCTTTTTAGAAAGACTGGATATATTCCTTCCGGACCAAGAGACTTGTAAGGACTGAAGGACTTCAGGGCCCACCTGATCCTAAATGGGATTGCAATCTCGTTGGTTGGTCGCCGTTTCGGCCCCAGTTGGGCCGCAAGCGGTTTTTAGCACCTGGAAGGTGTCATCTCCTCTTTTCCTAACTTTGTAAAGCCTAAAAAATGTACCATGATCAGGTGAGCCAACGTATCTTCATCAGACTATGAGTATCTCCCGCCAAGCAATTTCAGAGTGCCGAGAATAGCATCCAGATTTCGAGAAAGCAACTTATCCAGTTTAGCCGCCTCTGTTACTTTTTTTCTGTCATTGAAAAAGTTAATCCAGCTTTGATTGACTTAAGCACCCCTGAAAGTGCACTCCTTAGTTCCGTTAAAAATAACCCCAGTTCGTTCTTTTTCGATTTCTGGCATATTTATGGCCGGTGGATACAGTGGATTGCAATACGAACTCTATCTATTATTAATCTGAGAGATCAGAGATTATGGTGGGAATTAGCATCGCACCCCATCAGAAGAGAAGACACCTTACCTTGCAATATTCCACGAGTGTACTCACCTCCACTAGTGGATTTGTATCGCTGTCATATGAAAAGTAAACCGATTCCATGACTAGTCTTCCTATTCCTTTAAGATCCGTGACTATCAACATCAGGTATCTAGAACATGGTTTAAGCAGCGTCACGCCGTTAACTTCCTTCGCTAGTATACAAGTCCTTGGATTCACCGCCTTGGGGTCCCTGTAACAAAAACCAGCCTCCCCTAAACCCTTAATGCTATCTCGAACTAACCAGGGTTCCTCGAATAGTGAGTCTGATCCCAATCTTACTGTCCATCTACAGGCTCCTCCTATCCCTGACTGGTCACTTTAAAGTTGACTTGTCCAAAGACTGCAAGAAACCTCATCTGCGACTCAGGAACTTGCACATCTAGGAAATGTTTGATTTCTCTAGCTGTGTCCTCCTCCTGAGGTCTATCGTGTCTGACGATTCGCCAGGACGCTGGCTTAAGTAAAGGATTAAATCCTTCCAGCCGCCGGAGGACTACAGGCGGGTCTTCCAGTTTACCTGGAAACCACGCCGTAGCCTTAACCAACTTCTAGAGTAAATAAACTCCACCTATATCATAGAAGGAAATGTCTTGTTTCGGTTTAATTTAATATTCAATACGTGCAGGTGGTTATCACGTCTAAACTAATACCCAAAATAATAGATTGTGTTTATTCAAAGCTTGGCCATCCTGAAGTATATTGAACCACACTGTATCTAAGACAATTTTACTATTGAAAAAAAGGAATCAGAAAATTAAAAAGCATGTGCTTTCATGTGATCTGTTTCAACGGGTGAAATCCCCAATTTAAAAATGGAAGATGCGTTTAATTTTGTAAAATCAGATCGGCCATGTGACTTGGTGATAGCCGATTTCTATGGCCTCAGGGGATCCTTTCTCATTAAGGCACCCAATTGACGTCGCGATTGTGATTGGGTAATTGCGTAAATCGGAAGTTCATGTTCGCTAAAGCCACATGAGCTTTAGCGAAAGAGAATTCACAATCACCAGATGAAAGTTGTCGACGCTTTTACCTTTTATTTGAAGAAGTCTGTGTTCAAATGTTCCAATTGCTGAAAAACTCAACTATTCGCTGCAAAGTTTAACTTTTTTTAATTTGTCTTTTTTTCTTTGATGTACAACTATTAGGCTGGCAATTGTTTTTGTTTGAAATTAAATTATTTTGTTTTGCTAATGTTAGTACTTTGTTAAAAAATAATTTTCTCTGATTTAAGTAAATAAACAAATTTTAATCTGGAATTCTTCTATTTCGTTTAAAAAAGATACAATGTTAAAAATCTTACAAGATTAAAATGCTTTTGCAGGAACATTTTTGGTGAGGGAAAAGGAAATATTGGTTATTGAAAAAATCAAAAAAGGACAACAAACTTTTAAAATGAAATTTTTTGGCCACCTCTATATTTGGGTTTCACATGAAGAAAAAATTTAATTAATTTTTTGATTGAAAGTCTTCTACAATTATTCTTTCAAAATTTCTTGAGATTGGGCGCTTGTTGCCTAAAGGAGATTCCTCGATTTCATCTAAGCTCATCACTGCAACCTCGCCACTGTACATGTTTATTTTGACCCGTTCTTGAAGGCCATGAATTGTTGTATATATTCCACGAAGGACTGTATTATTTGCCTCCAGTATTGCAAAAATATCACCATTGGACGTTGATAATACAATTTGTTCTCCGATTGGCATGGGCGACAGAATCTGATATTTTCCTCTTACTTGAATTCGTGCATCATAAGGAAAAGTGTGTCTTCGAATTACGAATCGCCGGGTCCGATTCTTGTAGGGGATAAGTTGAACAAATCTAAGATGCTCCATTTTAAGTCCAGCTAGGCGGGGAGCAAAGCGATTGACAGTAGGAGATCTTGACCTAACACGAAGAGTAGATTCTACAGGAGGAGCGAACTTGACCGGAGAATATGGAAAATGAGGTTTGCCAGGAGAAGACTTTTTAGGAGAATAAGAAGCACCGCTAAGAGAAATGCCAGGAATAGGATCGCCATTAGGTAAGCAGTCGAACTGTAAACTTAAATCTGTAACAAGAAACAAATAATTCAATTCTCTTCCCACAGCTCGGGTACGCCATCTGGCGGCACAAAATGCACAAGCACCACTTGATACTCACAAGAATCTAGATAAACCTCAGCAGTAAAGTAAGAACTGCAGTTCACGGAGAATGAGGTTAGGTCACTCTAGTAATTTACAGAGCTTTAACCATTCATGTTTCATCTGTCAAACTCTAGGGAATAAGTGAAACGACAGACCAGCCTTCTGAATATTTTTACAATTGACAAATGAACACATTTTTCGATTTGCAGACATTTTTAGTTATAGTTAAAATCAGCAGCGAAAAAAACGAAACCGACATCGGCTGACTGCAGTCGTTTTCAATTTTCGCGTATCGATATCTGCTCGCAATTGCCGCCAGATGGCGTACTCGAGTTGCGAAAAACGAATATAGAAAAAATCTATGAAAAAATAAAATCAAGCAAAGGAAAACTTCTTCTTTGGTTAAAAAGTTACAACAAATTATAGATATATTATTATATTTACCAATAAAATTGAAGATAACCGCCGAGGATAGGACAAGTGAAGAAACCATCCTCATCTTTGCTAATTTAAAGAAAAGCTCATTAATTTATTAATGAAGGCTTGAATTAAAAATTTAACTAATGAATATTCTAGTTCTTCATTAAATTAGACTATAGACTATCTTATATAGATATATAGACTATCTTATATTCCTTATCTCAGAGATCATAGACGTCAAGGCTGTTCTGTTCAGATATTTACATTTTATTAGAGTTAGTTCTAAGAATATAAATATAGTTACTGAATTTGTTAAAATTATTATTAAAATTTATACAATCTTTTACGTTTGAGAGAAATCCATCTAATTTTTTCAGGAAAATTCAAAAGAGTTTAAAAGGTTTGAACGATTTCAAACGACTTTTTAAGGTTTCTGAACAGGTGAAAAGTTTTTAAACATTGCTGAATTAGAACAGGGAAGTTTTGAAATAAAATTATAACTTTCAATGTGAATAGAGATTTTCTTAAATTCCATTCTTCTAAGTCAACATTTAAATTATTTTCTGAAATTCCCGTTCTATGTAAAAATTCACAGTTTCAAGTCAATGTTGTAATTCTTTTCAATTACAACGTTTGTTTGAAAATCCATTATTTCACTTAAAAATTCATCTGCTTGGTTTAGCATTTAATTATTATATTGAGAAATAATTTTTTGAACTGATAATTGTATTGGAAGTCTCGAGCAACACACAATGGTCTAAATTCAAAACCTACCATTCGCAATACTTTATATTTAATTTATTTGCAATAATATGATTAGTTAGCTTTAAAAGGAATGCCTGAATACAGAGAAACCCTTTAATAGCCCTCCCTTCTATAGCCCTCCCGAGAATCGAATCCGCGCCGCAGGTAGGTGTAACAGGCGCTGCGCGGGGTATGCGGGGCTTACGGTTGTCACAGATAAGCACTCAGGCGTGAACGAACGAAAGCGAAACGAGCTATAATCAGTTAGTTACCACCCGCCTTCAGCCCCAAAATCGGCGCTATAGAAGAGTTTTAGTGTAATACCATTGTTGGCCAGTATCTCAACAGTATTCAGTCTGAAAATATTCGTATTTTTAATCGGAAACAAGAACTATAATAGCTGATATTGAAACTAAAGAAATTTAATTTTAAACAAACTTTCAAGAATTCTCAAGTCCCTAAATTTTTTATATTAACTGACACTAATTATTCCTGAAATTTTTTTGAAATCTTGCGCGTGCTTTTTTGGGAATTTTTGAAATATTTTTTAATCTTTTTAAATCTTTTCAAATATTCTCTTAAAATTCATTTTAAAAATAAATAAATAGTCACCTTAAATACTTAACGTAATCTTCAGAACATTATTTTGTTATTTTTAAACCTTTTGAAATTTTTTGAGAAACTATTAACATTTTATATTGAAATCTTAAAAGATCTACATTTTGTTTTAAGCTTTGTGAAGTATTTTTAAAACATTTATTTTTTTTATTTTTTATTAAAAATATTTCCAATTCTTTTGTGATGATCTTGAAAGTCTATGAAACCTGGGTGTAATCATTGAAATCTTTCAGAAACCTTTTAAATCTTTTAAAATCGTCAAAAATGTTTAGAAACTTTGTGAAATCATTCAAACTTTTTTTTTAGTTTCTGTAAAATATTTCTAAATTCTTTCAAAAAATTTGAAATATTTTACAATCTTTAACAGGCTTTGAAATCCTGGTAAAACCTTTGAAGTATTCCTTAAATATTTTAGAACCTTCGTCATATCATTGAAATCTTTTCCAATTATTCTAAATTTTTTAAATGTTCAGAAATTTCTTAAGATTATGTGAAGTCATAAAAATCTTTGTAAAATCCTTGAAAACTTTACGAAGTCTTCGAAATCTTTGAAATCTTTAAAATATCACTGATATCTTTTGAAATATTTGAATAACTTTGGAATCTTATCAAATCTTTGAAATCAATGTTTTTGTTTAAAACTTGATTTTTTCTACCAAAAATGTAACTATTACATTTTTGGTTGAAAGTAAATTCTTTTTAGTTGAAAATTTAACTATTTGGTTGAAAATTCCTGTCTTTTATTGAAAAATCGTCATTTTTACTAAAAAGTTATCTTTTTGGTTCGAAATTGATCTTTTTCTTTAATTAAAAAGTGTGATTGATAATTTTTTGCTCTTAACTGAAAAATGCTTTGAGTTGAAAATTCAAATCTGTTGAAAATTTTCCTTTTTTTAGAGCACAGATTAGTTTTTTTGTATTCAAATATTAACAAACCTAGCTCAATATTTTATTATTTTAGTTAAAAATGGTTCTCTTTAGTTAAAAATTAATTTTTTCTACTACACTTTTCGGTATGAAAAATTCACTCACTTTTAAAAAATTCGTCCTTTGGGCTTAAAAATTAAATATCTAGTTGAAAATGCAATTGAATTTTGAAGTAAATCCTCTTTTTCTTCTTTTCTGATTTTTCGCATAAATACCAACTGAATTAGTAGAACCCGAATTAGAAAATCGAATTATTTTGCTTAAAACTGATTTTCTTGATTGTAAAATTTGCTGTTGTATTTTTAGGTAAGGTTTAATTTTTTCAATTAAAATTAGGACATTCCTGTCTCAAAATTGCTCAACTTTGTGTCTTTTGATTAGTGGCTCTCTAGAGGCCCCACAAATGTGGCCCACTGTGGTAATGCCTACCCTGGCACTCACAGGGACCTACATATTTGCCCCTTCATTTTTTTCTACCAAAAATTGAAAGTTCTCTAACCAATTTAAACACAAAAATAAAAAAAAAATTCTCTGAAAACAAAGATTAAATTTTTATAAGAATTTCCAAAAAACCTTTTTATCGTAATCTTGTTTCCTTGTTTAGGGAATAATATTTCTTCAGTTCATTTTTTGTCTTATTTTGTTTCGAGTATACTGATTTTAATGCTAAAATATCTAAATTAATTATAATTCAGTTCTATCAATCTTGAGTTGGAGGTAATATATATATTTAAATTGTAATTTCGCGCCAAACTCCGCATTCACTCCTATCATCTGATTGGCGGCCTAGATTCTCGATCCGGTTCGATTCCGGCTGAGAGTTCGGTTCCATGATCCAATGATTCCCTTCAACACCATTTCGCGTTTACCAGAACACATTTAAAAAAAGTGCATGTAAAACGTTTCTCATTTGCGGATTTTTTATTAAACTTAATGTTTAGAAAAGTTACAAGATTAAAATGATTTTCTGTGACCGTTGTTGATTAGAAAAAAAAAATTGAAAATAAGGTTTGGCGGCCGCCGAAACATTTAAATTTCATATCAAGAACAAAATTTAATTAATGTTTTGATTGAAACTCTTCTAACATTATTCTTTTGAAATTCCTTGAGATTGGGTGCTTGGTGCCTAACGGAGATTCCTCGATTTCTTTTACGTTCATCTCTTCAAACTCGCCACTGCGCAGGTTTATTTTTACCCGTGTTTGAGGGCCAAATGATTTTGTATATATTCCTCGAAGGATTGTATTATTCCTGTCAAATATTGCAAAGACGTCACCATTGGACGTTGATAATACAGTTTGTGGTCCCTTTGGTATGGGCACAAGTGCATTATTTTTTCCTTTCATTTGAATTGGTGTTTTGCGAGGAAAAGTGTACCTTTGAATTTCGAATTGCCTGGTCGGATTCTTGTAGGGGATAAGCCGGACAGATTCAAGTTCTTCAAGGGTAGGTCCAGGCAGGCGGACAAAATGACGATTGACAGTAGGAGATCTAGACCTGATACGAAGAAAAGATTCAGCAGGAGAACAAGGTCTGACTAGAGAATACTGAGAATGAGGTCTGGCAGTAGAATCAGAAGGCCCACGACGAGAAAGACCAGGAATAGGTTCGCCGTTAGGTAGGCAGTCAAACTGTAAAATTATCTCTGTAACAAAAAAAAGAGGTTTCAAATTAGAAAAAATCTTTAACCCTCACACCACAAGGTGGGATGTTTAGACACTCCAATGCCCTATTTTTGCGCATTCGGTAGGCCTAGAGCGTCTCATGGAGGTAGGGATCTCAACAGCCTCCTCTTCAGTTGTCCTCTGCACGTGGGAATGGATGAGAGTCACTAAGTCATCCTACAGATGTTTTTAGAATCGAAAATATGAATTTTTACTGTACTATTTGGAATATGTGATACGTATTTTTTTCAAGTTTTGATGTATTTGTGTATGCTGTTTTTAAGCTGATGTTTATGTAACTGCCCGGTGGACTTAACCTACATATTTATATGTCTTTTGGGTCGCTGAATTCGAATCTGATGCCCAAATAACCAATTTGGCTCATACTTTTTCAAAAATCGCAAAAATAGAGATAAAATCGAACAAAACAAATGACTGTGACCAAAACAAATGACAGATTCCGCTCGAACTTCACGTCAAAACAAATGACTGTGAAAGAAACAAATGAAAGATCGCGCTCGAACTTCACGTTAGCAAAGAGGACAGTGGTGACAATCTCTTTAAGGGTATATGATACTTACAGTATCCCCAGCTTTTTTTCCACGAAAATGAAAATTTTTTAAAAGTGAATTCGGAGATGCTATAAAATATTATAACGGACGTCCCCGGAATCTTTTTTGAGGGATAATAACAGAACAAATTTATTGTGCAAAATAAAATTTTATGCATATGCATTATTTTGAGGCTACGTCGTTTTTCATCTCTGCCTTTCCCAAAATCTGGAAATTATTTATGAAATAAACTTTTTTGATAGCCTGCAAACAAGGTTAGTTCCGGGAGATTAGTTATACTATATTTATTTGAGAGTCCACAGTTGTCAGCCAAAAATATTGTGTAGTTTGGAAGTAAGTAGTTTTTCGCTATCATTTCCCAGATTTTGAAGGCAAAATATTTCTTATCCTAGGAAAAAAGCCGGGGGAATCTAATACTGCAAAAATCGATACTATTTCCTTAGTGCTATGAAAATTAATCACATTTTTCTAAATTAAAACTTTTTTTAATTAGCCTACATAAAAAGTGTGTGGGGACGTCAGTTAGCATGTTCGCTATTATATCCCAAATTTTTAAGACAAAATATTTATTATTCTAGAAAAAAAGCCGGAGGAACCTAAAACTGGTAAAATCGACAATTTTCTAAGTATCACATGCCCTTAAGAAACACGCTTAAGGGCATATGATACTTAGAAAATTGTCGATTTTACGAGTTTTAGGTTCTTCTGGCTTTTTTTCTAGAATAATAAATATTTTGTCTTAAAAATTTGGGAAATGATAGCGAGCATGCTAACGGGCGTCCCCACACACTTTTTTTGCAGGTTAATTAAAAAAAGTTTTAATTTAGCAAAATGTGATTAATTTGCATAGCGCTTAGGAAATAGTATCGATTTTTTCAGTGTTAGATTCCCCCGGTGTTTTTCCTAGGATGAGAAATATTTTGCCTTCAAAATCTGGGAAATGATAGCGAAAATGCTAACGGACGTCCCCACACACTTTTTTTGTGTTTTTTTATCAAAAAATTTTTGATATTGCTAACAACATGCGTGTATATTTCGAGGTTATGTGTGTTACTTCAAACTTCTATGAGTGTTACTTCCAAACTACACAATATTTTTGGCCGAAAACTCTGGACTTTCAAATAAATATAGTGTAACTAATCTCCCGGATCTAACCTTTGCAGGCAATCAAAAAAGTTTATTTCATAAATAATTTCCAGATTATCGGAAAAGCAGAGATGAAAAACGACGTAACCTCAAATTAATGCGTATGTATACAATTTTTATTTAGCACAATAAATTTTTTTGTTATTATCCCTTAAAAAAGAGTCCGAGGACGTCCGTTATGATAGTTTATAGCTTCTCCGAATTCAGTTTTTAAATTTTTTTATTTTTGTGGAAAAAAAGCCGGGTAAACTGTAAGTATCACATGCCCTTAATGTGACTTCAGCATAGTTTCAAAAAACCATTATCAGTTTCTTTTTTTTGTGTTTTTAAATCCCTATCTTACAATACTATACTTATAATATTACTATAAACTCCCAAATCAAAACAGATCATGTCTTCTGAGTTCTTTTTCAATTCCAATTTATCCACTCTCACTATAGCGCATACTTGTGTGGGTGATCCAGATGCATTTTGCTAAATATGTGGTAAATTTGCGGTTTTAGAAAATCGAAGAGTAATCAGCGATGACATAAAAACAATTTATAATAGCTATTTTGGTATGGGATTTCAAAACAAAAGTGAAAATTGGGTTCCTCACCAAATTTGCAGTGCTTATTATAAGGCATTCAATCGATTAAATCACAGAGAAGGAAATAAGAAAACCCTTAAGATTCAAGAACCTACGATATAGAGGAAACCTCTTCGGAAAGAGGAATGCTACTTTTGTATGACAAACCTGACAGGAATCAATAGAAAAAAAAAGTGCTATCGAATATCCTGATTTACCTCGCGTCACTAAATCTGTTGAAAATAACGATGTTACAAAAAAAACAAAAAATTTGTCAGTTGACAGACAGACGACTGAAGAAGAAGAAAATAAAAATACTGATGAAGATTTCAATATTGACCGTGATGAAAGTGACATTTCAGATTATGGTAATGACGAGGATGATGATGAAAGCAAGATGTTGATACAGAAGTATACATACTAGATAATAAAAAGAGTAAAGTTCCTAAGCTATTCACGTCTGAAGAATTGAATGATTTATCATGGAAAATTAGTCCATTGTAAAAACATTGACGGATTAATGGACAAAATAAAACCTGGACTGTATAGACCGGAAAATTGGTGGCTATTCATTGCATTGACTTTTCTAAGCGCAGTCTAAAGCAGTTTTGTTACATAATACTAATGTTTACGCTGAAATTTCAATCGCACTTTCTACAAAACTGAAAGAGCATTACAGTAACTTAAAATTTGTCCTGAAGAAAATCAATTACTCAACTTATGAGTGGAAAATTAGCGGGGATCTCAAAATTCTTAGAATCATTTTAGGACAGCAGTCAGGCTATACAAAAACACCTTGTTACTTGTGCTTATGGGACAGTCGAGATCGCATTCGTCGTTACATAAAAAAAGACTAAAAAGAACATCGTTTGAGCAAGGACAAAAAATATAATTGAAGATCCACTAGTTGACCAAAAAGAAGTTATGATTCCACCCCTTCATATAAAACTGGGTCTTATGAAACAGTTTGTCAAAGCGTTTGACAAGGATAGTGATTGCTATGCGTATTTGGAAGATCAATTTCCACAACTTTCCGAAGCAAAATTAAAAGAGGGGATCTTCGAGGGACCGCAGATAAGAAAAATGTTGCAGGATCCAGAATTCATTACAAAAATGTCTGGCACTGAAAAACGTGTCTGGCTTAGTTTTAGAAATGTAAAAATCTTTTTAGGTAATTAGAAAAGTCCAGAAGATCAAAATGTAGTTTCAGAAATGGCAACAAACTTTGGTAAACTAGGCTGCCTTATGAATTTGAAGCTACATTTTCTTCATTCGCATATAAATATTTTTTCAGACAACCTGGGAGACTTTAGTGAAGAGCAAGTTGAATGTTTCCACCAGGATATAAAAGAGATGGAGAGGCGATATCAGGGATGTTGGGGTATCAACATGATGGCTGACTACTGTTGAAGTTTAAAACGAAATCAAGTCAATCAAGGTACCAAACAAAAGCGAAACCCACTGCGTAGGTCTTTTGAGGACAAAAGGGTTCGATACAAGCGATATAAAGAAAAATAAAAAAATAAAAGAACCCTATAAGCGTGAGAGGCAAGGGGACTCACGGTAATAAAGCGCCCCAAAGGGAACAGAATTTACTACGTCCACGTCGTTGTTCCTGGGTAACACTAAAAGTAAATAAAACTTATTTACAAATATCCTACTATTACCATGAAAGGAGACTAACGCAAATTAAAAACACCAAAACGTGAGACGCAAAGGGAATCTACAGTGAACGACAATCCCAGTCGAGGAAGGTAAAGGTTTAAAGGTTTTCGTCGATCTTATGTCTAATTTTGCGTTTTTCGATAAAATATGAGCTAACTGGGTTATTTGAACCCCAGATTCAGAATCAGTGACCCCAAAAACATAAGGATATGCTGGACAAGTTCACCGGGGATTTTCTATGATCAGGATTATCATAGCGAATCGACTTCTCATCGTTACTGACAAAACGATGCAGAAACCCTTTCCGATTTAGCCGTTGGCGTAGCTATGCACAAGTGAAGAATCTCCTTTCCACGTACCTTGACTTTAGTTCGTACGGCACCCAATCTCCTTGTTTTTTTACTATTCTCAGTGCATGTAAGCGTCCAGAAATGGATAAAGGATCAACTCTCAATGATTCGACAAACTCATATTGCGTTTGACACGGGTGTTCCCAGAGTAACGTCTCCAATTCCTCGTCCTCGATCTTTATTGGATGGCCAGGACGTTCTTTGCCCTCGTTGTCGAAATCACCACTTTTCATTTTTTGAAACCGTTACCCACACGTTTTAATCGATGGACTATAATCCCGGTAAGTTTTCCAAATCAATCGATGAAGTTTATCAGCAATTTTCTTCAAAAAGAAAATGAAGAACTTCCCGAAAATGCTGCTTTGTTGGTGCGAAATCCAACATATTTAATGCTGCAAAACGATGCTGTTTACACTTCGTCAAACGAGACGAGATATATCATACAAATAACGCCATCTCTTAGGGATCGCTCAAAATTAATGCACGCTCCCAATATTGTTTCAGAAGTCAGTTTGAAAAACAAAAATTAAGCAAAAAGTCTACGTGCGTAACCGAATTCAACAAACAGAGTTTAAACACGAGAAATATTTTCTCTAAATCAGTATAATTAGTTCATTAGAGATACTTGTATAACAAAGGGAAACAGAGGGACAAAACGTTTTTCTTTTGCATTCTCCTTCACAGGTTTGACACTCTACCCTGTTCCCCAATTTTCTCCTTTTTTTGAAGAATTCCTTTTTCTTTCTTCTACTCATTATTCGTTTGAATGAGAACTGAATTAGTACAACCCAATAATACAGAACAACGCCAATCCTCAAAAATACATCAAAATTGGTGTAGTTTTGAGTTGCAAAAAAAATAAGTTTGACAAACTCATTTTAAAAATCTGGGTAAAATTCATCAATTTGATACTGTTTCTTTCTCGTTTCGAGTATCGCCGAGTGTTGTACTCAATTGTTATTCACCTGTCAAGGAATTTTCTTTTTCCTTATTTAAACTCAATAAATAGAAATAACCGGCCAGTTTTAATAATAATTACTTTTTACTTTCGAGACATTTTCTCATACGACGAGCTATTTTTTATTCACCACTTCTGTTAAAATGTAAGCTAATTTATAACGTATTGATTTATTGTACACAAATTCTCAGTTTTCTTAACTTTGTGCAAACAATCAAAAGGAAATAAATTGATTATGGAAACAGACTAGAAATATTATTTTTCACGTTTTTCATTCTTATAACTTTTTCTACATTATTAGATACAGTCATAGGTAAGTTTATGAATTTATGCTAAAGGACCGTACTTAAAAAACGTAACAGATTATAGGCCCACTGTGAGACTATAATGTAAAAAACTTGAATCAGATTAAAATGCAAATTAAAAATCCTGTTTAACGTTCAATAATCAAATTGATGCAAACTCCTGTTAAAAAAAAAACAAGAATCCAACTACCAAATTTGTATCATAACGAACAAACAAAAACAAACAAAAAATCCTTCTTAATTAGGGGATGTGGTTGGCTGCTTTTTCTTTTTTTTTCCTCTTGTTTTATTTTTGACTGAAAGTTTTGTTCAGATTATAATGGGATTTTTTTGTTACTGTTGGTTCGTTGTGGTCCAAATTTGGTGATTGGATTCTTGTTTTTTTTTTTAACAGGAGTTTATCCACTATAAAAGATGAATTTTTAACATAGTGGTTTAATTTCGAACCTAAAAATACAAGTTCCTGACAAAAGGTTGTAACAGTTTATATTTCAATGGATACGATTAAATTTATAAAAATAGACAAGAATTTTAAAATGAAAAGGACAAATTTTCAACAAATAAAGATTTTTCACCCAAGAAAGAAATAAAAGTTAATCTAAATTATTGAACCTTCAAGCAAAAAGACGAACTTTCAGTACAAAAATTGAATTTTCAAAGAAATAATATGACTTTTCCGAAAAAATTAATTTTCCATGAAACTGATGCATTTTTACTGAAAAGGATGAAATTGCAACGAAGAATTTTATTTTTTATCACAAAAAGAGAATTTTCAACTGAAAATGATCAATCCTAAAAAATTGAAAAAATTACCTTTTTAGTTACAAAATTAATTTAAAGCCAAAAGAAAGCTATTTCAGTAAACAGTTACATTCTCAACAAAAGGTATGAGCCCTCAATAAAATAAAATAAACTTTAAAAATGTAGATTAACTTTTACCCCAGTAGTTCAATTCTCAACAAAGTAGTTAAACTTGAAACCAAAGAAATGAATTTTTAACTAAAAATATAAATCTTTAAAACAAAAAAATGATTTCTTAAGAAAGTAATTCAACCAAATCTTTCAAACTCTTTCGCATAGAAAAGCAAATAAGAATTTTTAAACAAAAAGTTGAATTTTTAAATCAAAAAGACAAATTTTAAAACAAATAGTTTAATTTTCGGCTGAAAAATATTTCGACTGACTTTTTACAAGAGATGAAATTTTATTTTAAGAATTTTTAAAAAAGATGCATTTTCCGAAGAACAGTTGCATTTTTTTTAACAAGATGAAATTTATTTGAAAATAGATCAATTAAAAAAAAAACTTCAACATATAGTTAAATTTGTATCAAAAGAAGATTACAGTTGACTTTTTAACACAAATTTATGAATTTTAAACAAAAAGTTAATTTTTTAGGAAATAGTTGAATTTAAAAAAAAACAGTTGCGTTTTCACCTAAGAAGGATGCAATATTACTACTAAAAAAGATAAACTTTCAAATCTAAAAAACAAATTTTCAGAAAAAATAGTTTTCATCTCCAAAAATATTTCAGTTGACTAATCAACTACAAAATATGAATTTTAAACAAAAGGTTTATGTTTTACCAAAATACTTGAATTCTTAACTCAAAAGGACGAATTTTTAAGAAAACAGTTTAATTTGCAACCAAAAATGATAACTTTATAAAAAAATTGTTAACTTTTAATCGAATAATAAAATTTATAACTAAAAAGACTAACCGAATTAGTAACTTTTTCTAATCTTAAGTGGCCCACGTTTTGCAAATTAAATTTTTAAAATTTTACTAATTATTATTTAAGTTTTAAAATTTTCGGTTTAGAGAAGTTAAAAGTATCTTTTGTTTATAAAAAGCTATAAAATAAAAAAATATTCTTTGAACACTCAAATTCATCCTTATTCCAGGCAACTTAATTTCACAAAGTTTGCTATATAATTGCAATTTTTTATTTAAAAAAGTATCAAAATGTTCAATCGAAAAAAATTTTGAAAATAAAAACAGAATTCTGTTAAAAAATAGCGCGTGATGACCCTGACTGTGTATTTAAATAATTTTGAGCTCAATAATTTCCTGTAACTTTAGCATTGTGAAAAATTCTTTTTTCTTTGAACTTTCTTAAACAATCAGAAAACAATGTTTTTAAATCAAAGACAGAATATATCAAGTTTACAATTTCGTAATATGACCATATTATTGTGTGAACAGAGACAATACTGTCACGACATCGCTTTGTTTTATGAAATTTTTCTATTTTTCGGGTTTTCGAATTTTATAACCTTTTTTAATTATTATATAAAATACTAAATATTTTATTTTTACCATGCAATTATTTTCCTACATTTGAATTAGTTTTTTATCTTGCCATTATTTTTAAATAGTAACTTGAAAAACCACTAAAAAGTAGATTTTTTTAAATCGAACCATTTGCGTCTGAAAAACATCTCAAGTATTTTTTAAATAAAAGTGTATGCCCGAAGAAAAAAACTGTTTATTTTTTTAATTTTTGTGTAATATGATCTTTTCTAATGTTCGTTTTAGTTGATTTTATCATTTGTGATATTTATTTAAATCAAAATTTAGGGAATTTAAATTAGCGTGGAGAATTTCTAAAAAAAAACTAAGAATTCAATGACCAAAGAACCACCATAAAATGTAACTATTGTAATGTTAAAAAATATAACAATTTTCCGAAAAAAGAAGAGAAAGAAATTATTTTCCGGACAAAAATGAAAAAAATAATAAGGGAAGGAATTCAAAATTCTCTGATCTTTCTTTGCTTAATTTTTCATTTCAAATCATTAATATTCAAATACCAGCATTTTCCACTAAACAGTTAAATTTTTAACCAGACATAAGCTTTCAATAAAAAAATGTTGAATAATGTAGTTTATCTTTTACTCAATTTGTTGAATTTTTAATTTAAAAATATCAGTTTTCTACAAAATAATTAAACTGTCAACTATACAGAAGAATTTTTAACTTAAAATATAAATTATTTCTGACAAATAGTTGATTTTTCGATTGAAAAAGATTTCATTCGAGTTTTCACAATCGTAATATGAATTTTTAAACAAGAAATAATTTTCTACGAAAAAATTGACTTTTCAATCCAAGAAGATGAATTTTTGGCTGAAGATGACGAATTTTTATCAAAAAAGGATGACTTTTTAACAAAAATGTTGAATTCTCTACAAATTGTTACATTTTTGTCAAAAAAAAAATTATATTTTGTGCTAAAAGAGTTGAATTTTCAACTGAAAAGTTCCATTTTTATTCAAGAAGGATGAAATTTTTCCTAAAATAGATGAATTAAACAAAACAAAAATTTTTTTTTAAATAGTTAAAATTTCATCTAAAGAAGATTCCAGTTCACTTTCTAACACCAAAATAAGAAAGTTTTCAAAATTTTAAAAATTATAATCTGAAAATACTTCTTTTTTTAAAGTTTTTAACTTGCCTTATATTCAAAATTTTAATCTTAATTTATTCAAATTCAAGGTTATTTAATTAAAAATAAGATTGTTCAATTTTAAACGCTTTGAATTATAAATAATACAATTGCAACTCATTTCTAATAAAATTGTCCAATAAAAAAATTTTAATCTAAAATTTTCCAATTTGAAACGCTTTTAATTACAACTACTATAGTTTTAATTCCTTTGATTTTTAAATTATCAAATTTTGATATTTGAATTTGGAAAATATTTCCATTTTGACGTTTTGAACTTGTCTTTTTTTCGGAATTTTTCTTATAATCTCAAATCGTTGAAATTCCCGATTCTTATTTTTAAAATAAAATTGTCTTATTTTATAAGCTTCAAAGTAGAAATGATACAATTTCCAATTTTTTCTAATAAAATTGTTCAATTTTCGAAATTTAATCTAAAATTGTACAATTTGGGACGCTTTTAATTAGAAATAATATCATTTAGAAAACTTGTATTTCAACGCTTTTCCGCAAGAGGCGCTACGAACGATGCCAACTTACGAAATCCGACTCTATACGTCAAAATTTTCGAAATGCAGCTGGGAGTTTAGGTCTCCTTATTCTACTTCGTGATTTTGATACAAACTGCTACAAAATTTTATATCCCTAATTCCTGACGTTGAATTAGAGAAAATAAAAAATTAAGTACATATTACTCTAAATAATTAGCTTGATACTATTTAATTAGATCAAATATAGCTCACAGCGAAAATGTGGTTTTGATAGGTTATCTGCAATGATGCCAATATTGGCACCCTGTTCTATTACGCATGCGTTAGGGATGATCGCTGGTTGGCCACACTTGAAGCGCGATTCAAACTTACATTCAAAAACAATTCTGGTATTACAAATAAATAATTATCAGTACAATATATGTGTTATAATTTTTTTGCCAGAAATCAAAAGTACCAGATGAACACTCCAGATGTGCAAATATTAATCTTTGTGTCAAATATCCAAGAGCTACTTATGGCACATATGGCACGCAATCCTCATCAATGGAGACACTTTTCGAATTACATTATTCTTATAACAGACATTATGGATTCCCTCAGAATAAATTTACGTCATTTACATGAACTTAATTAAAGCTTAAAAGAAATGAGAAATTGGGATTGAATATAGATCAAATTGCCCAAATTTTTATTATAGTATACCTACAAAAAATGTACAGAAAATGATAGACATATTATATTATTATATTTACCAATAGAATTGAAGATAATCACCAAGGATAGTACAAGAGATGAATCAATCCTCATATTTTCTAATTGGAAGAAAAGCTAATTCAATTTCAAATGACGGCTTAGATTGACATTTGAGCTAACGACTATTCTAGTTCTTTGTAAGATTAAATTAAATATTTTCAATTCGTTATCTCAGAGATAGGCGTCAAGGTTGTTCTGCTCAGATATTTATATTTCATTAGAGCGAGGTTTAAGAAAAAAATACCTAATCATTGCATTTGTTAGAATTGATACTCAAATATTAGTTACCTTCAACTTTTCAGAGAAATCCATGCAATTTTTCCCGGTGAATTCAATTTTTTGTTTAATTTGAATAATTTCAAACGACTTCTGAAGGTTTCTAAACGGGTGAAAAGTTTTTAAAATATAGTGAAACTCTTAATAGCTCTCCCTCCTATAGCCCTCCCTTCTATAGCCCTTCCGAGAATTCACGCCGCGCTGCAGGTAGGTGTAACAGGAACTGCGTGGGGTGCACGGGTTCTGCGGTTGTCACTCAGGCGAGCACTCAAGCGTGAACAAACAAGAGCAAAGCGGGCTATAATGAGTCAGTACCCACCCACTGCCAGCCCTGAAATCGGCGCTATAGAAGAGTTTCACTGTTTTCTGATTTAAAACAAGAAAGTTTTTAATTAAAATTAGCAATTGGAACAGAATTTTTTTTTAATTTCACTCTTCTGAGGTAAACCGACCACAAGTGAGACAACGCGAAAAGTATGTCCAATACTGGGATAATAATAAATGTTGCTGAGTATCTTTTATATTTTAACATAAATCATAAAAATAAAATTATCTGCTATTTTTTAATTTGTTTTGAAGTTGTTACCACTTCTTTTCGAGAAGTTATACATTTAGTAAAAAATAATTAAAAGTACTTATCAAAATCTGTGAATTGAGCAGTTTGATTGGAAATTCGTTGTTCTTTCTTTTAAATTAATTCAACTGTTTTCATTTTGTGATTAAAATCTTTTATGGTTGAAATATTAACTATTAGATTTTTCGGTCAGGATTCACATTTTTTGGTTAACCTAATATTTCAATTTTCTAACCAATTGTTAAAGCTTAAAACAACAAAAACTAATTTTGTACCAGAAAGATGCGTTCTTATTGAAAAACATAATAGTTAATATTTCAACCAAAAAATGTTTTAATTATAAATTTAAAACAATTTAATTCTTTAAAAAAACACAATTTTCACCCAACCAGTTCAACTTGTAACCAAAAAAGATCAAAATTCTATCAAAAGAGATGATTTGTCAACCAAATAAGAATTATGATTAAAAAAAGAAAAATATTTCAACCAAATTGTTGAATTTTCTACTATAATAATATAATTTTCAAACCTAAATTTAATCAATTCCCAAGCAAAAACAAGACAAAACAGTTATATTTTTAACTATGAAATATTAATTTTCAACAACAAAAATCATTTACAGCCAAAGAATGGAATTTTTAAGTGAGATGATGAATTTTTTACAAAGTAATACAACTTTTAACCGAGTAGTTGAATTTTTACCAAAAAAAAGGTGAATTTTTATCAAGAAATATAATAGTTATTATTTTAACCAAAAAAGATTTTAATAAGACTTTGAAAGCAGCTGAATCAATTTAAAAAAACTGAATTTTCAATAAAAAAATGTTGAAGCCTTAACCTAAACATATTAATTTTCAACGAAGTAGTTACATTTTTCCTCAATAAAGGTAAAATTTATAATTAAAAAGATTAATTTACGAACTAAAAAGACGAATTTCCAACAAAAGAATTAAAATATCCAAAAGTGTCCAAAAAAGTATCCAGAAAATGTTTAATAATTATTGTTTTATTTTGCAGAACATTTTTACGCTTAGAAGAAGTTTTTGCGAAATTGATAAAATTTCGAAAATCTTTCCAACTTTTAAAATATTTTCTATTTTTTCAAAAATTCTCAAATGCCTCAATTTTTTTAACTGACTTGAAGTATTTCTAAAATTGTTTTCGAATTTTTCGGCTTCGTTTCTGAAAACTTCTAAAATCTTGTAAAATATTTCGGAATATTCTCTTTAAATTAATTTTACAAAATAAATAATCACTTTAAATTCTCCCAGTAACATTTAGAACATTCTTTTATTATTTTGAAAGATTTCAAAATCTTCAAAAAACTTCAACATATATTTCAATATTCAATATTTCTAATTCTTCTTTGAAAATCTAGAGAAAATTTGGAAATGCTTTAAAATCTTCTTAAATATTCTTTTAAAATAAAGATTTTGAAATAAAAAATTATTTGGAATTTTCCCAGAAATCTTAATAAATTTTGTTGAATTTGCTTGAAAACTTTTGAAAGGCTTTTAAATTTTGGGTTCGAAATCTTGAAACTCTAAATATTGTTTCACATTTGAAAAAATTTCCAGTGTCAAATTAGTTTGACAACTTTGTTCCAAACTTTCAAATGTCTCGCAAAGTTATTTGAATTTTTTCTGAAATTTTGGAAACTTATAAAATTAAAAAAAAGAGTTGTTCTTTGTAAGGATTTCGTAGCCCCGGGTAGAAAGGCTTATAGTTTCGTTTGGTTACTTGTCCGTTCGTTGAACTATTCTTCAAGAAGGGGAAGGTATAAGAGAGGTAATTATGAAAGTGAGGGGAAATGTTCGAAAATTCGGTAGTGGAAGTAGGGGAAGTTGAAGGAATGATAGAACGTACGGATCGATAGTAAGGAGAAACAAGGGGAAGGGAATAGGGAAAATTAAAAGAAATAAGGGCTAGTGAAGTGCGAAAAAAGGCGGAAAATTAAGGAAAGGGAAGGAGGGAAACTGAGGGAAAATTATGTTAGACAAAATTGGGAAAGTGATAAGAAATTAGGGCAAAGGAAGCGATTTAGGAGAAAGGATAGGAAGTAAGGGTCTGTAGTGAGGAGAAATAAGGGGAGGGGAAATAGGGACAATAAGGAGAAATAGGAGCTAACGAAGTTAGGAAAAAAGATAGGAAATGAGGAAAAGGGTAGAAAGGAAAGCGAGAGAAAATTATGAGGCAAAAAGTTAGGAAAGTGAGGATAAATTAGGGTAGAGCAAGTACGGGGAGTGAGGATATTTTAGATAGTGAAAGCAGGAGAAGTCAGAAGAAGTAGGAGAAACTGTAAGAAGTGAGGGTGGATCGTATGAAAAACTAAGGTGAACGGTAGTAGTATAAATGAGAAGAAATAAGGCCTAAAAATAAGGCAGAAATAGAAGAAATTGAGCAGGGAGCAACACGAAAAATTATGGGAAAGGAAGTTAGGAAAGAGAGTAGAAATTATTTACTGAAATAGGGGAAGTAAGGAAAAGTAGAAGAAAGGATAGAATGTGGTAGTGAGTAGTGATGAGTATTAAGGGAAGCGGGAGCAGTGAAAATTAAGAGAAATGGTCGTTAGAGAAGTAAGACAAAAAATGGGAGATAAGGTAAGGGGGAAAAGAAAAAATTGTCAAAGAGAAAGTTATAGAAGTCAGGAAAAATTGGGTAATAGAAGTGAGGAAGGGGGGGTCAAGGAAATAAGAAGTGAGTATGCTAGTAAAGAGTATTAAGGGGAGAAGAGGTAAGGGACGTAAGAAGAAATAACGGCTATGGAAGTGAGGCAAAAATATGAGAAATGAGGGCAAGAAGAGGAGGCAACGTAAGAGGAAATTAGGTAGCGTTAGTAGAAGAGTTGAGGCGAAGTAGGAGAAATGATAGAAAGTAAGGGCGTCTAGTAAGCAAAATTCAAAGAAGCGGAAGTAGGAAGTGAGGCAAAAATGTGGATAATTAGGGAAGGGAAAGAACGGAAAATTGTAGAGGTGAATGTTAGGAATTATTAAGAAAATTAGGTATTGGAATTAGAGCAAGTGGTAGGGAGTGTAGAAGAAATGACAGAAAGTGAGGGTGAATAGTGATAACTCTCCGAGGAGGGGATATCAGGGAAAATCAGGAGAAATAAGGTTGTGAAAAGCAAAGCAAAAGAAAATAGAATGAAGGAGGAGAAATAAGGTGATATTATGGGAGAACAAGTTGTTGAGGTAAATAGAAATTTGAAGAATTTAATGAAAGAAATGATTGGTAGTGATGACTATTAGGGGAGGAGAAATGAGAGTAAATAAAATCTAGGAAAGTGAGGCAAAGATGTGAAAAATAAGTAAAGGCAACAGAGACAACGTGAGAGGAAATTAGGTAGTGGAAGTAGGATAATTATGAAGAGGGGAAGAAGCGGGAATTAGAGAAATCAGGGCAATGAAGTAAGGCAGAAAGATGAGACGTGAGGGAAGGGGAAGTGAGGCTAAATTAGAGGAGAGGAAGTTAGGTAAGTGAGACGTAAATGCTAGGGAAGTAGGGCAGAAAAATGAAAAATAAGTGAAGGGTTAGGGAAAGGAGATAAAGTGATCAAAAATTATAAGACAGGAAGTGGGAGAAGTGTGAGAAAATCACGGGAAATTAGGAAATTAAGAGGAAGTAGGTAAAAGTAGTGAAAGTGAAGGAAAGAAGGAGAAATGTTTCGAAGAGAGGAAGGGCAGTGAGGAGAGTTGAGAATTGGGCTACTAGGGTAGTGCGTATGAGAAGGGGATAGAAATTAAGAATTGAGGAAGACATTCAGGGGAAAGGGAGTGGTGGCAGAGCAAATGAGGAGAGGTACAGGTAGAGGGGGAAGAAAGGAGGAAGATAGTGGGAAAAAGAGGTGGAACGAAAGGTGTAGTAGGGAAAGGTGAAATAAGTGTGGAGAGGAGATTTAACGAAAGTAGGGGTAAGAAAGTATAGGAGGGGGACTTTTGAAGAACTCAATTAACGTTTTAATAAAATACGAAGCGCTTTCTTGCATTTTAGATTATTTTTTGCTAACATTATCGGCATTATTATGAAAGTCTCTCGAAAGTTGGCTAATTCTGAAAATAAAATTCGGTCAAAGAAGGTCATTGGAGAGTCAAAAAGAGACTGAATCTGCAATTTAAATCCAGATAGGAAATGTGCTGTTCGAGATTGAAATTCGTGAAGTTTAAAAGTATTTTGACATAAAAGGCGAGCATTTTTCATATGTACTTCCTATGCAGGCACGCGCCGTCGAGCACGCATTTGATACACACTATTAGACTCAACCCCCATTCTGATTTATCGAGATTTTACTATTTTCCCGGTTCTAAAAGCCAATCGTCATCCTACGAGAATCCTCAGCTTTCACCGGGTCATTCGTATTTTTCAAACTTTCATCACATGCCCATAGATCATGTCCAAATGCTCGTGAATCTTTCATTCTTATGAAAATTTCATCTTTTTAACTTTAAAAACTCACCAATTTTGACGTGGTCATTCACAAATTATGCGAGTGATTTTTCTCAAATTTTTTAGCATTTGGACATCATCTTACTTTTCTACCAGAAATGGAACAGGTAAATTTTCAACGAAATACTTCAATTTTGAAACAAATAAAATTATTAATCTTTAACTAGACCAGTTTCAATTTAATTTAATTTTATTTTATTTTTTAAAAAAATCAATATTCAGTTCAAAAAATTAAGAAAAAAAAATTATTTCGACAAAATAATTAAATGTTGAACCAACTAAAGTGATGAATCTTCAAATAGAATAGCTCACATTTAAACCAAAAAGATTAATTTCAAACAAGAAGATTAATTCTTTGCAGAAAAAAAACGAATGTAACCAAGCATCATGCATTTTTAACTAAAATGATGGAATATTCAACTAGATTAGTTATATTTTCAATTTCCAAAATTAATTCTTTTATCTAAGCAATTAGAATTTTTCACAAGATTTGAATTTTTAACTGAAAAGATTTTGTAGCCACGAATGATATAAAATTAAAATATAAAAAATAAATATAAAAAATATAAAATTTATCTAAATTGATGAGAAAATAAGTTTATCTTTAATAGTTGCAAATTCAAATATTTGGTTAAAAATTCATGTATTTTCTTAAAATTTCATTTTTTTCGTTAAAAATTCAAAATTTTTGTAAAAAATTTTTTTCTATATTGACATATCAAATCTTTTTATTTAAAAACTCAAATCTAATGGAGAAGTCGATATTTTTATTTAGAACATTTATTTTTTAATTGAAAATATTATTAATACAACTAATTATTACGTCATTTTATTTTAAAATTCTTATCTTTGGTTAAAAACTAATGCTCGTCAATGAAAATTGAACTATTCAATTTATGGTTGAAAATGTATGTATTTTTATAAAAATTATCCCTTTTTGGTACAAAATCAATCATGCTAGTTGAATATTCGACTATGGTAGTTAAAAATGTATTATTTTATATTAAAATTCATATTCTTAGCTTAAAAATCAACATTGAAAATTTAACTGTTTTGTTACCATTTTTTTGTTTTTTTGTGAAAATTAATTATTTATATAAAATTTGAACTATTTCTTTTTTAGTGAATTATTGTTGCTGTTAAAAATTAAATTAATTACTTTAACATTTATCTTCAGTTCAGAATTCATGTTTTTAGTTAATAGTTAAAATATTTTTTACCGATTTAATTATTTAAGATGCATTATTTTAGTTGAACATTCGTCTACGTTGGCTCAAAACTTTACTATTTTTTCGAAATTTGCTTTTTTTTCTTTAAAAAAAAATAAATTTTCAAAAAAATCAAATATTCCATTTTTAGTCGAAAATGTATCTTTTTTAATTGAAGGTTCAACTTTTTCTTTGAAAATACATTCATTTCTCTAAAAATCAATTTGCTTGGTTGAAAATTCCTGTTTTTGTTCAACAATTAGTTAAAAATGAATTTTTCCTAGTAGAAAATTAATCTTTATAGTTAAGAATCTATGTCTTTGGATGAAAGTTAAGTGTTTTGTTGAGAATTGGTTTTTTTATAAAAAATAACTTTATTAACTAAAAATTTATCTATCCCACTTTTAGTTGAAAATTTATTTCTTTAGTAGAAACTTTAACTGTTTCGTTGAGGATTCCCTTTTTTAAAAATAAATTGTTTCAACAGAAACTTTAATATTGTTTTTTTATGTGAAAATTTATTTTTTTTGTTGAAAATTCAAATGTTTCGTAAAAAATTCCTCTAGTTTGTTTTAAATTAATGTTCCTAATTGGAAATTAATTTTTCTGATGAATAGTTCAAGTACATGGTTAAAAATTTAATTATTTTGTGGAAAATTCAACAACTTTGTTAACAAAGGATTATTTTTTGTTAAAATTCAATTGTTTGGGAAAATTTTCTGCTCGAAAATTGATATTTTCAATTAAGAATTAATATTTTGCAGTTTAAGATTAACTATTCTATTTTTAATTTAAAAAATTTATTTTTTTGAATGTTAAATTTACGTAATGGTTTGGAAACTTTTTATTTTTATTCCTTTGGATCAAAATTGAATTGTTTCCTTACAAATTTGTTTCTTTTTGGCTGATAAGAAACTTTTTTGACTCAAAATTTAACTTTCAGATTTTTAATTGAAAATTTATTTCATTGGCTAAAAATGAATGTACTTTGTTAAAAACAAATTTTTGCCAGTGAAAAATAATTCTTTTCGTTGAACATTTTTTAGTTTAAAAAAGTAATAAAAATTTCACTATTTTGTTGAAAATTCGTTTTTTTATCTTGGAAAGTAACATTTTGGACTTAAATTTGAATATTTCATTTTCAATTAAAAAATAATGTTCTTAGTTAAAAAATAAAAAATACGATTATTTGGAAAATAAATTAAACATGTAAGGCATTTTTTGAGATGAATATATTTTTGAAATAAATTTCAAATTTTGTTTAAATTACAAAAGGTTTCAAATTAACTATTTCGCACATTTATACCGTAAATGTTAAATTATATTATTAAAGAATTATAAATTAATTCATGGATATAAACATAAGATCTGCTGGTGAAAATATTTAATAAAAATAAAAATTTTCTACTAATAGTAAGATGATTGTTTAGACTTAAATTGTAATTCAGTCCTAAATTAAGTCATTAATTATTAACTTTTCGCGATTTGTCAAACTTGTGTGTATTTAGATTCAATCATGGATTTTGGTGATTCCATAAATGAATTTTGAACATATATATATGATGGAGATTTTGGCATGTTTAATCCTTGTGATAAGTCGTAAGTTCTCGTGATTGTGGAAATATAAATATTCTCATTTTCTCGTGAAGAATTGGTCCATTCTTTTCTGGCAGCACAGACGATTATCAGAAAATAAGCACTCAGCACTGAAAATTAAAATGAAAAATTTCACTATTATTTTAATTAATACAAATTTTTATTTAAAAATTATTATTACACACAAATAAATTGTTAACGGCGGAAAAATATTTACATCATCTCTTGGATTAATCTAATTAAAATTAATTTAATTAAACTAATTAATTACAATTTGTTAAAATTTTTTTGTTGGAACATTACTTATTCAAAAATGATATTCATTGTTGAAAATTTCTTTTTCACTTAAAAATTCATCTCTTTTTTTTGTAGAAAGTTTATCTTTTTTTGTTAAAAATGCAACTGTTTGGTTGAAAATTGTTTTTTTTTTCCTTAAAAATTATTTTTTTTTACTGGAATTCAGCTATTTCATTTGTGATTTAGAATAACATTTTTTTTTAAATATAATGTCTTTGTTTGAAAAATCAACCATTGGTTTAAATGTGCAATTGTTCAGTCTAAAATAAATCTCTTTTGGTTAAGGATTAACAATTTTGTTGAAAATTTATTTTTTTAGTTGAAAACTATTATTAGAAAAACTCATGTATTTTAATTAAAATTCATTTTTTTCTTTGTTATAACGGAAACTACGTTTCTATAAATTCGATGCTCGGTTTGAAGAAATCACCATGTTAGTTAAAAATTTATCTTATCTGTTGAAAAATTCACTATTTTGTCGAAAATTAGTTTCTTTGTTTGAAAATTATGTATTTGAAGATTACACTTGTTTTTCCCAATTTCGCCTTTTTAGCAAAAAATATGACTTCCGAAAAAAATTATTTTTCCACGAAATTGATGCATTTTTTCCCAACAAAAATAAAACTTCTAACTAAGAAAATTGTTTTTTTACTAAAAAGTGAAAATTTTCAACTAAAAGAGATCAATCTTAATAAAATGGAAAAATTACATTTTTGATTAAAAATTTAATTTTAAACAACAAAAGGCTTTTCCATTCAAAAGTTAAATTTTCAATCAAATACATAAGCCTTCAATCAACAAAATAAATTTTTAACAATGGAGTTAAACTTTTACTCAAGTGGTTGAATTCTCATTTGAAAAAATCAATTTTCAACAAAATAGTTCAACTTTCAACCAAAAAGATGAATTTTTAACTAAAAATGTAAATATTTAACAAAAAACATGAACTCTTAACAAAGTGTTTAAACCAAATCTTTCAAACAAAATAGTTGAATACTCAAGCAAGGATGAACAATTTTTAACCAAAAAGTTTCACTTTCATAAAAAAATGAATGAGTTGAATTTTTATCCAAGAAAAATGATATTTGTTCTAAAACAGATGAATTTTTAATAAAAACTACAAAATATTTTTATTAAGTTGAACTTTTATTTATAAAAGATTGCAGTTCATTTTTCAACACCAAAATAAGAATTTTAAACAATAGGTAAATTTTTTGTCAAATAGTCGAATATTTAACTAAAAAGTCTGACTTTTTAAAAAGATTGTTAAAATTTTAACCAAATAGTTGCATTTTTAACCAAGAAAAGTGAAAATTCTGCTAAAACAGGTCAATTTTTTAATTAAAAATACAAATTTTCAAAAAGGATTTTCATCCAAAAAATATTTCAGCAAACAAAATTATCTGCACACTTTTCTGTGGGTAATTTCAACAAAAAATTTAATTTTTCTGAATTTTATTAATTTGCATAGCGCTTGGGAATTACTGTCGATTTTAGCAGTGTTGGATCCCTCCGGCTTTTTCCTGAGATTAATAAATATTTTGTCTTCAAAATCTGGGGAATAATAGCGAGCATGCTAACGGAAGTACCTGTACACTTTTTTTGTGGATAAATTCAAAAAAATTCGATTTCGCCAAAAACGTGTGTGTATATTTCGAGGTTATGTGTGCTACATTTCTCCCGAGCGTCACTTCCAAACTACAAAATATTTTTCGCCGAAAACTTTGAACTTACAAATAAACATAGTAACTAATGTCCCGGAACTAGCCTTGTTTTTAGGCAATCAAAAAAGTTTATTTCATAAATAATTTTCAAATTATCGGAATGAAAGCGCTGAAAAACGACCCTAACCTCAAAATCATACGCATGCATACATTTTTATTTAGCACAATAAATTGTTTTGTTATTATCCATCAAAAAAGAGCCAAGTCACGTCCGTTATGATATTTTCTAGCATCTTCGAATTCAGTTTTTAAAAATTTTCATTTTTATGGGGAAAAAGTCGGGGGAACTATACTCGACTGACCACACGACCAAGTATCACATGCCCTTATTCTTAATTTTAAGCGTAAATATAAGAAATTTTTGGAAGAGTGGGGAACTAAGCGGGTTAGGGAGTGTTGGTGGGAGAAGGAGAACAGACGTTGGGGTGGGAAGATGGAGGTGGAAAGGGAAAGGTACTTTAGAACGAATGGATTGCAGATGGATGAAGTGAGAAGGATGCACGAGCTAGGAAGGACGTTATATGAGTTGGTTCAAAAAAATGGCATGGAGAAAGAGAAGGCAGAAGGAGAGGAGAATATAAGAGAGTCAAGGTTTAGCGAAAACTGTGTGTGGATTATGTCAAAGAAAAGAGCGCAATATTTGTGTGAGAAAGGAGAGCAAGGAAGTCAGGATCTTATTGCGAAAATGAGATGCGATTGCATGGAGAATGATAATAGATTCTGGTTTTCTGGAGAGAAGAGAACGTGTGAGTTGTGCGGGAAGGAGGATTCCAAAGTTGAGCACTGGTTGGAGGAGTGTGAAGAGGTGGAAAGGAGTGGGATAAGTATGGTGGTATTGTTGCATGAAAGGGGAGACAAAAGGGCAGTAGCATGGATGAAGGGGGTGTTAGGTAAGATGGAGAAAGAAGGAGAAAGAGGAATGGTGAAGGAAAGATTGTATATAAGAGAGGAAGTAGGCGTAAGAAAACTGTAAATATTCTAAAAAGTAGATAAGTATTAGGTGTTAGCCGCGGAGGCAGAGGTTGGAAATGCGAGGCATAGCGAGAAAAGAGAGACATGTGTGCGAGGCGAGTAGAGGCAAAGCGAGGAAGGCTAGGCTATAAAAGCAAACGGATTAGATATATGGTGTGGATAGATGTTAATTCTTAAGAGGTAGTTATAAGAAAATTCTGTAAAAAATGGAAGTGTAAGCAAGTCAATTTTTTTAAGGCCAGCAGGCCGACAAATAAACGTTTATCTATATATCTAATATAAATTTAAAAATAAAGAACGAAGGTTTGTAAATGATAAAAATAGAATTCTGACTCACCTAAATACATACTAGAAATCGGCATATACCAGGGAGATCTCTTACCACGAGAACTGAAATCAGTACAAGACAAATGTACTGCGATTGCGATGCTCTGATCGATTATGTTAATTACTTGTACGCATATCCAGGGCAGCGTAAGTTGTGGTTTCCTCTGCAATTAGCACGTAAATATAAATTATTTGTGAGAATCAGCTTCGTCGGAACGATGACTTTGATTGATAATCATCAGAAATTCAAATCTCTTTGATCTCACTTGATAATATGACAATATGAGAATGTGACAATATCACAACGCTATCATGGGATGTCACTATTAAATAATCTTATCAAAATATGCGAAAACAAAAAATAAAAAACATAAACAAACGTTTTCTTAGAATAAACAAGCGATAATGTTTTTACAATTAATTAGATTTATTTGAAGTAAATTTTTAAAAATATTTTTATACTTACGGATGTCGAAGCAAAAGATAGCAGACCATTCACAATTAAAGAGATTCCAGCATAAAGGAGAATGCAGATCATCAAAACCTCAGCTAAAAATTATTTTTGAATTGAAATTTGTTTCAATATCAATTTAATTTAAATTATTAGATTTTGAGGCACTGCTGAAAAATCTCAAAAAATAAAATACCCGACACTTTTAAATTCGCGAATAATAAAATTCCCACATTGGAAAATTCCCGATTGATAAAATTCACGCACTGGAGAATTCATGAATAATTAAATTACGAATTATAAAATTCCCGCCCTGGAAAATTTCCGAATAATATGATTCCGAAATTGGAAAATTCCCCAATTATAAAGTTCCCGAATAATGATATAGAGAATTAGAAAATTCCCGAATATTAAAATTCCGTAATTGGAAAATTCCCGAATTATAAAACTGCCGATTTAGAAAATTCCCGAACGACGAAATTTCCGCATTGAAAAATTACCGTATATGTAATACAATTACCGAATTTTAAAATTCCCGCAGGGCAAAATCCCGAATAATAAACTTGCCGAATCATAAGATTCGCAAACAATCAGTCCCAAATAAAGAAATAACAGAATTAAAAAATTCCTGAATGACAAAATTCCGGAAATGGAAAATTCCTGAATTCTAAAATTACCCATTGAAAAATTTCCGAATATAAAAATTTCGGAATTTCAAAACTCCCTAATATTAAAGTTGCCGAATTATAAATTTCCCGAATAATGAAATTCCGGAATTGCAAATTTCCCGAATAAAGAATTTCCGGAATTGCAAAATTCCCGAATAATAAAATTCCGGAATTGTAAAATTTCCGATAATTAGAAAATTCCCAACAAATAAAATTCTGGAATTATAAAATTCC
>NC_046665.1:130560366-130575263 GCF_010883055.1 Belonocnema kinseyi
CCCATTGAAAAATTTCCGAATATAAAAATTTCGGAATTTCCAAACTCCCTAATATTAAAGTTGCCGAATTATAAATTTCCCGAATAATGAAATTCCGGAATTTCAAATTTCCCGAATAAAGAAGTTCCGGAATTGCAAAATTTCCGAATAATAAAATTCCGGAATTGTAAAATTTCCGATAATTAGAAAATTCCCAACAAATAAAATTCTGGAATTATAAAATTCCGGAATAATAAACTTGCCGAATTATAAGATTCGCAAACAATCAAAGTCCCAAATAAAGAAATAACAGAATTAAAAAATTCCTGAATGACAAAATTCCGGAAATGGAAAATTCCTGAATTCTAAAATTACCCCGTTGAAAAATTTCCGAATATAAAAATTTCGGAATTTCAAAACTCCCTAATAATAAAGTTGCCGAATTATAAATTTCCCGAATAATGAAATTCCGGAATTGCAAAATTCCCGAATAAAGAAGTTCCGGAATTGCAAAATTCCCGAATAATAAAATTCCGAAATTGTAAAATTTCCGATAATTAGAAAATTCCCAACAAATAAAATTCTGGAATTATAAAATTCCCGAATAATAAAACTGCCGAAATATAAAATTCCTGAACGACAAAATTCCCGCACTGTAAAAAACAAAATCCCGAATAATAAAATTGCCGAATTATAAGATTCCTGAACTATCAAAGTCTCGAATCATGAAATAACGGATTCAGACAATTCCCGAGTACTGAAAATCCAAAATTGGAAAATTCCCAAATAATAAAATTCCGGAAATACAAAATTCCGTCATTGAAAAATTCCTGAAGAATAAAATTGGCGAATTATAAATTTCCGGAATGACAATTTTCCCGCATTGAAAAATTACCGAATATGTAGTAAAATTAATGAATTTTAAAATTTCCTCATTGGCAAAGTCCCGAATAATAAACTTGCCGAATTATAAGATTCCCGAACAATCAAAAGCACGAATAATGAAATAACACAATTAGTAAATTCCCGAATAATAAAATTCTGAAATTGGAAAATTCTCGAATTATAAAATTACCGCATTGACAAATTTCCGACTAATAAAATTTCAAAACTCACGAATAATAGAGTTGCCGAATTATAAATTTCCCGAAAAATGAAATTCCGGAATTGGAAAATTGCCGCATAATAAAATTCCCGATAATTAGAAAATGCCCAAAAAATAAAATTCAGAAATTATAAATTTCCCGAATAATAAAACCGCCGAGTTATGAAATTCCCGAGCCCCGAAATTCCCACACTGTAAATGACTGAATAATAAAATTACCGAGATAAAAAAAATTTCCTCATTTGGAAAATCCCGAATAAAAAATTTGCCGAATTATAAGATTGCCGAACTATCAAAATCTCGAAAAATGAAACGACGGAATTAGAAAATTCCCGAATACTAAAAATTCAGAATTGAAAAATTGCCGATAATTAGCAAATTCCCAAATAATAAAATTCCCGAATTATAGAATTCCGTCATTGGAAAAGTCCCCAACAATAAAACTGCTGAATTATAAAATTGGTGAACGACAAAATTCCCTCATTGGAAAATTACCGAATATGTAATAAAACTACGGAATTTTAAATTCCCGCATTGGCGGTACCCCGAATAATAAACTTGCCAAATTATAAAATTCCCGAACAATGAAACACCGGAATATCGAAATAACAGAATTAGAAAATTCCCGAAAAATAAAATTCCGTTATTGGGAAATACCCGCATTGAAAAATATCCGAATTTCAAAATTCCCGAATAATAAATTTGCTGAATTATAAGTTTCCCGGATAATAAAATTCCGGAATTTGAATATTCCCAAAAAATAAAAGTCCGGAATTGGAAAATTCTCGAATAATAAAATTTTTGACAATTAAAAAATTCCCAAATAATAAAACTCCGAAATTATCCCGAATAGTAAAACTGCCGAATTATAAAATTCGCAAACAACAAAATTCCCGCGCTGGAGATGACCGAATGATAAAATTACCGAATTATAAAATTCCCGCATTTGCAAAATTTCGGATAATAAAGTTGCCGAATTAAAAAGTTCCCGAATTATCAAAGTGCCGAATAATGAGAAGACAAAATTAGAAAATTCCCGGGTAATAAATTTAAAAATTCCCGAATAATAAAATTTCGGAATTGGAAAATTCCCGCATTGAAAAACTTCCGAATAATAAAATTCCGGAATTTCAAAATTCCCGAATAGTACAGTTGCCGAAATATAAATTTCCCGAATAATGAAATTCCGGAATTTGAATATTCCCAAAAAATAAAAGTCCGGAATTGGAAAGTTCTCGAATAATAACATTTTTGACAATTTGAAAATTCCCAAATAATAAAACTCCGGCATTATTCCGAATTATAAAACTGCCGAATTATAAAATTCCCGAAAAACAAAATTCCCGCGCTGGAGATGACCGAATGATAAAATTACCGAATTATAAAATTCCCGCATTTGCAAAATTTCGGATAATAAAGTTGCCGAATTAAAAAGTTCCCGAATTATCAAAGTGCCGAATAATGAGAAGACAAAATTAGAAAATTCCCGGGTAATAAATTTAAAAATTCCCGAATAATAAAATTTCGGAATTGGAAAATTCCCGCATTGAAAAACTTCCGAATAATAAAATTCCGGAATTTCAAAATTCCCGAATAGTACAGTTGCCGAAATATAAATTTCCCGAATAATGAAATTCCGGAAATTGAAAATTCACAAAAAAATAAAATTCCGGAATTGGAAAATTATCGAATAATGGAATTCCGGAATTGGAAGATTGCCGATAATTAGAAAATTCCCAAATAATAAAATTCTGGCCTTGAAAAATTCCCGAATAATAAAACTGCCGAATTATAAAATTCCCGCATTTGTAAAACTACGAATATTTAAGTTGCCAAATTATAAGATTCCCGAAAAATAAAAGTGCCGAATAATGGAATAATAGATTTTTTAAATTCCCGAATAATACAATTCCCGATAATTAGAAAACTCCCAAATAATAAAATTCGGGAATTTTATAATTCAGCAGGGTTATTATTCGGGAATTTTCCAATCACAATACTCAATGATTCACGCATTAAAAAATTACCGAATAATAAAATTACTGAATTTTAAGATTCCCGCATTGGAAAAATCCCGAATAATAAACAAAAAAATTAACATCTGAAAAATCAATAGTTGAATTTATAATCAAAAAAGATATTTTAGCTCAGAATAAAAAAATTAGGCAATGTATGATTTGAAGGAAAAAAAATTTTTTAATACAAAATAAAAACTTCGAATAACTACAGAAAAAATTAAATTCAAGGTTAAGTAGAATTTAAAGAAAGAAATAATTTTTATCACCAAATTTGAAATAAATATAGGAAAAAATTTAAGAATACTTTGCAAATGTTCCGGAATCCTGTAAAGTTTAAAAATACTTTAATAAGATTAATAAGGCTAAATTTTCAAACCAAAAAGAAAAATTTTCAACAAAATTGTTAAATTGAAGCCAAATAGATTTTTCAGTTCAGAATTTAAAAAAATGTATAAAAAGTATAATTTAAAGGTCCGAAAATATTGTTAGGGTTTAAAATATTTGTTATCTCTTAAAAATCCAAACAAATTCTAAATAGAATTATTACCATATTTTTAATAAATAATAATAACATCATAAACTGTTAAGGAATTTTCAACAATTTTATCATTTCGGAAGTTTTCCATTTCGAATATTTACATTTTCGGGATTTTTTCAATCGCCCTGTTAAAAATAATATTGGGTTAAATAAAATAAGTGTTCCCACCGTGTTTTTGACCTTGCGTTTTTTTCACTATAAAAGTCCAATTTAATCCAAATAAGGTCCAAGATTCGATAGTTGCTGAAATTTGATCAAGGTCTTCTGTCGATAAAAATGAAGTCGCTAATATATTTATCATTAAAATTGACACAGTCTGTAAAAAAAAATCAAGCTTTATTTGACGCTTTAATTGAATCATAATTTAAAAATAAAGTCATATTAAAAAATAAAACAGCTAATACATTTTATATAATAAGATATTTAAAGTAATTAAAAAAAGAATATTTCGATCTATAATTCTTTAAGAAAGCACCAATTAAATAAATTTGATATACCTTTATTATTTAAGTAAACATTTCTTCCAGAATAAAAAGATGAGAGGAATAATTAATAAATGATCAAATAATTATTTTAGCAAATGTACCAATAACACTAGTCGCTAATGAAAAATTGATACACAAAAAAGTTAATCTTCAAATATAAATTCTTTATCAAAAAATGAGATTTTTTTAACACAAAAATATCAATTTTTGTGTTAAAAACCTCATTTTTTACTAAATTTTTGAATTTTTTATGAAGAATATTACTTGATTTCTTGAAAAAGAAAATTTTTTTGGCAATAAAACACAGTTCAATTGATTGAAAAATGACAGTTGAATCCTCAGCTAAAAAATATTTATTTTCAAATATATTCAAGTTTTTACAAAAAAATTAATTTAAACCAAATAGTTAAATTTTAAACCAACAAATTTTAATAAGTGATTTTTTAAATGAGTATATGAATTTTCTACAAAAAGAAAGAAATTTTAAACTAAAATAATGAATCTTTAACCAAAAAATGTAATAGTTGATAATTCAATTTTAAAGAAACTTAAAAAGTTTTGAATTCGTGCAAGACGGCGACTTTTCATAATAAATAGGGAAATTCTCAGCCAAAAACGATTTTAATTTTAAACAAAAGATTGGATCTTTCGGTCAAAAGTAAAAAAAAATGGTAGAAAAATTATAATTTGAAGGTATAAAAGCATTTTAAAAAAATAAAAATTTCGAATAACTATAGGATAAATATAATAGTATTTAATAAATTAACGAAAATCTTTCATTATTAAACTGACTCGAATTATTCCTATTTTTTTTTATTTGATTCTTCTATATTCATTTTGGATTATGAAAATATTTCGTACGTTTTTAAAATCGTTTTAAATGCTTTTTTATAATTATGAAAGAAATTCAAAATCACTTTATATATTTCCAACACTATTAGGAACAACATTTTTTATCTTGAATTTTTAAAATATTCAAAATCTTCAACATTTTAATTCGAAATCTTCAAAAATTAACATTTTGTTTTAAGTTTTTAGGAATTATATTTCAAATCATTCAAATTTGTTTTCAAAATCTTTAAGAATTTACCCAAAAATGAATTTTGAAATAAAAAAGACACATTTTTAATAGAATTGTTGAATTTGCGACCAAAAAATAATTTTCAATTGAGAATTAAAATAATGTTCAAACCGATTTTTTAATCTCTAGAAAATTACAAAAAATTTTTTAGTGTTATTCAAACTGTCTCAAATTATTCCTCAAATTTTTAAAAAAATTTCCGAATTATTTCGGACAATTTTTGAATTTTTTGTCGTCTTTAAAAATATTTTTTAATATTCTCTTTATATTAATTTTTTTAAATAATCCTTTAAATATTAACTATACATATAAAGCTTCTAAAATCTTTAACAGCTTTTAAATTCGCATTTGAAATATTTGAAAATCTACACTTTCTTTAAATTTTTGTATTATTTATGAAATTTTCCAAAAATTTCTATATTCTAAAATGATTGAAATTTTTCCTAGAATTTTAAAGCAATTCTGCAAAATTTAATGAAAAGCCTTTAAATCTTTCAGATTCTTTTTTGATAATTTCGAAAACCTTTCGGAATATTTTTAAATCCTTAAAGAACAGAAAAAATAATAGTTAAACTAAAAAATATGTTTAATTTTGAATAAAAAGAGTTGAATTTACCCGAAAAGGTTAATTTAAAAAAAAATTAAATTCCCAGCCAAAAAGGATTTTAATTTAAACCAAAAATGTTCAATTTTAATAAAAAAAAAGATTAAATTCATACCTAAAGAGATAAATTTTCCAATAAAAAAGACACATTTTTAAACAAACAATTGGATTAACGACCAAAAAAGGATTTTTCAGTACAGAATTTAAAAAAAAACAATTCAGTTTTTAAAAATAAAAAAGCATTTTAAACATTTCCAGGAATCTTGAAAAAATAATTACCAGGAAAGTTTAAAAAATCTGTCAGATCTTTCAAGTTTGTATTTAAATTCTTCAAAAACCTACATTTTCTTTTAATTTTTTAATTATTTTTGAAGTTTTCGAAAAATTGATTTAAAAAATTGCCTTGAAATTTTCCAGATTCTTTTTGGCCAATTTTGAAAACCTTTTAAAATGTTTTGAAATATTGAAAGAACAGAGAATGTAGTAATTAAACTAAATAATATTTTAAATTTCAAATAAAGAGAGTTTATTTCAACTAAAAAATCTAATTTCCAACAAAGAGTTGAATTCTCAGCAAAAAAGGGTTTTAATTTAAAACAAAACATTTCCAACGTTAATAGAAGAAGAAATCAAATTTCTGCTAAACCAGATTAATTTTCCAACAAAAAAGAAATTTTTTATCGACGTTGTCGAGTTTGCAAACAAAAAAGATTTTTCAGTTCAGAATTAGAAATATTTATGCCAATATTTTTTAATCTTCAAAATATTCTAAAAATTCAAGACATGTTTGAACTGTCTTGAATTATTTTAAAAATTATTTGAATACATTCTGTATTAATTGTTGACAACTTTGAACATTTTTTTAATATTTTGAAATAATTTTTAAATTTTTTACTGAAAAAGACAAATTTAATTGATAACTTAATATTTCTTTTTATCAGCAAAATATTAATAATAGAAAATATTAATTTTATATTCTGTCAACAAAAAGTCAGTTACGAATATAGTTATCATTAAAATCGACACACTCTGTAAACAAAACAATCAGGTTGAATAATAATTCGAATATAAGGTCACATTGAAACTTAAAACCGTTTATATATTTGAAATAATAAAATATTTGAAACTAGACAGAATAAACAATATTCTACTCAATAATTGCTCTAGATTAAAGTACAGAGTGAAAGAATGAATAAATAAATTTGGTATAGCTTTATTTTTGATGTGAAATTTTCATTAGGAGAAGAATGATAAAGAAAGGTAAATAAATAAATAAATAATAATTTATTATTAATAATTTTACTTACAAGTCCAAATGTGCCAATAAGTCTAGTTGCTAATGAAAAACTTATGCACAATTTCGGCATGATAAAATCAGTCACTAAAGGTTAAGAATCGTAATCGTATGTGTACTTTCGTATCCGAAGAGAATTTCCACTTACACTAAAATTACTCTCTATCTTAATAAATTCAACCTTTATGTGTTGACAATAAATATTCCGAGCTGGATAACGAATTGAGAGATGGCAAAAAAAATGTAAATAGAACCAGAGCTGTCTCAAGTCTCTCTATAACCCTTGTTTAATCGAAATTTTAAACTACCTACTCAAATCTATATGTTACGACACCAGATTGTTACCTATCACTCGTAAGATTTGATCATCCATCTGATCTTTCAATAATAATGGATACGTTTCTTATTTTATGAATCTAATAATTCTACAGGAATAATTTCATTTTTTTATTAACGAAAATTTTTAGAGAAAAATAAAATAAATTTAGTTGACCTCTTGTCTCTTTCAAGAGCCGCGAAACGTAAACATTTGCGTATTTTTTTGCAAGGAGGGCCCCCACCTCTCCCGCGAGTCGTCAGGTGATTTTTGTCAAGCGACGTTCATTGGCTGTCCCGACCTTGCATGGATGCGCACACTGTAAGCGTATGTCCGCATTTGCGCATCATGCATGTCAGTGTCCTGCAAGTGGTTTTGTTGACGTACGACGTGACAAATATAACATTTCCTCGAAATAGTACAATTTTCCAACTAAAAATCAAGAAAATAGAATCAAATATTTCGAGGAATATAGAGTTTTGTAGCATGACGTCGTGATCATAGTAGGATAGGTAGAAATATCAGGTAGGTTAGCATAGTTGGTACATCTTTACATGGGACTGCATAAACTTTTTTGGAGAAAATATTCTTAAAGTCAAAGTGAGTTTTGTAGGTTAAAGAACTTTCAGTTTCATGAAATACAATCAACTATTCGAAAGTTCAGGTTAGAGTACCTTACACTGAGAGGGCGTCTTTCTACAAAAGGATGGAAGATAACTGAGCAAATATATTCTGCACTTAAAAAATATTACTATTCTAAAATTAATACTTACTTTTACATTTAAAATATTTTCTCGAAGCACTCGTATGCATTCGCATGACGTCATTCTAAAATACTCAATGGAAACCAATGGGGGCTTCTCGCTCTCCGGACCTCTTTTCAATTGGTGATGCAGGCAAGAACGTACAGGGACCGTGGTGGGAGGCGACTGAACCGCGCAATTTGAAATGGCCCAGAATGTTGTTTTAAGATTTAAACATTCTGTGCACGGCTATTTTCAGCACTTAGAAAGTCAAAAATGTGTTTTTAACCATTTTTCGACAAACAAAAATGGTCAGATTTATAGCATTTTCAAAATTAAAATAGAAAATAAAATTAAAATTTTAATTCAAACAACGCATGATATAAAGAAACTTTTTAAAAAAGGTTATATTTTTAAACCCCTCCAAGATTACCATAATTTTTTTTATTTTCCTGAAAAATCAAACATTTTAATTCTGACCGCAGAATACCTAATGAATAATGAAAAATTCTATTTTGTGGTCAAACCATGCAAGATAAAAAAATTAAACCATAAAAACTGTGCGATTAAAAAATACCTAAAAAACTAGGTGCAATAAAATGTTTAATAAAAAATCATTTCCCTAAATTAAATGTTAAAATTTTATTTTGAACTTTTTTCTGGCGAGAAGCATGATGAGAATGTCTTCGTTAAAGCCGAAGAAGCATTAACAAAAGAGAATTAACAATGACCAAATCGCAGTTGTCGATTGTTTGAAACATTATTCTAAAAGGTCTATGCGAAAATGGGGGGGGGGGGTGGATTTCAAAATAAACCACTGAGAAAGAGATAAATTTATTTTTTAATCTTTTTAAAGTTTCATAAACCCTGGTAGGAAATAATAAGAAATGAGGAAAGAGAAAGTAGCGAAATAAGGGGAAAGAGGAGAGAAAAAGTAAGGAAAGAGGAGATGGGAAGTAGGTAAAGTATAATAATTTGGGTATATAAGGTCAAGTAAGGAAAGCGAAAAAAAATTGTATTTTGAATATTTTCTTCTTTAGTAATTTTACACTGTCGGGAACTTTTATTTATTTTTTTCAGACGTCCCATATTGAAAATTACTTTTTCAGCGTATTACTAATTTCAGAAATTGAAAATTTGGCGAATTTACTAAATTCGGACATTTAAAATTTCCGGAATTTGACATTTTTGTAATAGACAATTTTCAAGAATTTTGGGATTTTTATATTCGGGTTTCAAAATTTGGATAATCATGTAATTTAATAAATTTATTAATTTAGAAATTTCTGTAACTTTCTAGTTTCTTCAACTCTCACTTTCGAAATATTTTATTTTTCTTTATTAACTTTTTCGCAAACTTTTATTTTATTCGGAAATTTGAACTTGCACTATTTCAAAATTTTTAATTGTTGGTTATTTCACATTTTACCAAATTTTCTACTTTGAAAGTTTCCTTTTTGGGTAATTTTACAGTGTCGGGAATTTTATTTTTGATATTTTTTATTCATCGCATATTAGAGATTATTGATTTTTTTCTGTTTATTACTACTTTCCGGAATTTTATAATTTTGGTCATTTTTAAATTTGGGTATTAAAATTTTGATAATAATACAATTGCAAAAATTTATTAATTTCGAAATTTTTAAATTTCTGAAATTTTCTAGTTCCTTCAACTATCACTTTTGAAATATTTCATTTTTGTTTATTAACATTTTAGGAAACTTTTATTTTTTTCGGAAATTTTACATTATTAGTAATATTATATTTTTAAAATTTTTGTATTCTGAAAGTTTTCTTTTTGGATAATTTCACAGTGTCGGGAATTTTATTTTGCGGTATTTTTCATTCATCCCATATTAGAGATTATTTATTTTCTCAATTCATTAATAATTAATTACTAATTTACTAAAATTGATCATTATTTACTAGTATAAGAAATTTGGAAATTCAGGTTCTAAAATGTTGATAATTATATAACTTTGGTAATGTAATAAGTTCAGTTAATTATACTGTGATGGAAATTTTATTTTTGAGATTCGTCAGTGACCTAAAATTGAAGATTTTTTTTCCTTTTTATTACTATTTTTAGGAATTAGATATTTCAGCAGTTTACTTATTCCTGGAATTCAGAATTTTGGTATTAACTAATTTCAGTAATTTACTAATTTCTGGATTTTAAATTTTCTGTAATATACTAATTTTAGGGTTTTGAAAATACTTGTTTTAAAACAGATTTGCGAAGTGTTATTTTTTTCAGAAATTAAAAATGTTATCATATGGAAATCTTAAATTAATGGCAATTTTATATTTTTTAGAATATTCTATTTTGAATATTTTCTTTTTGGTATTTTTAGTCGTCCCATCTTCAAGATTATATATTTTTTCTATTCATCACTAACTTCAGGAATTTGAAATTATTACAATTTACTAAATTTGAGAATTTACTAATTATGTGAAATTCAAAATTTTGATAATTTATATTTCGGGAATTTGACATTTCGGTACTTTACTAATTTCAAGAACTTGAAATTTACTAATTTCGGTCATTTGAAATTTTGGTAATTTACTCATTTCAGGAATTTAAAATTTCTGTAATTTACAAATTTTGAGAGTTTGAAATTTCTGTAATTTACTAATTTCCGTTTTTTTTTTTTTTTTTTTTTTTTTTTTTTTTTTTTTTTTTTTTTTTTTTTTTTTTTTTTTTTTTTTTTTTTTTTTTTTTTTTTTTTTTTTTTTTTTTTTTTTTTTTTTTAATTCAAGTTTTGAAACATATTCGCAAATTTTGATTTTTCTCTAAAATTGTAGATTGTATTATTTGAAAATTTTTTAACATTGAAAATTTTATATTTTTTTTGAAAATATTCTATTTCAAATGGTTTTTATTATGAGGGGGGGGGGGGGGGGGGGGGGGGGGGGGGGGGGGTTTGGGTTTTTTTAGTAAATGTCGGTAATTTATTTTCGGGAAATTGAAACTTTAGCAATTTACTTATTTTAAAAATGTGAAATTTCGGTAAGCTACTAATTTCACAAATTTGAAATTTCAACAATTTTCTAATTTCGGGCATTTGAAATTTCAGTAATTTACTAATTTCGGGAATTTTAAAAGTCCGTAATTTACTCATTTCCGCGTTTTCTCTTTTAAAGTCTTTTAGAACATATTAGAAAATTTTTATTTTTCCCGGGAAATTTTAAATTGTATTATTGGAAAATTTCTGATTATTGGAAATTTTATATTTCTCAGAATTCTCGATTTTAAATATCTTGTTTCGGGGGTTTTTTATCCGTTATATATTAAAGATGATACTTATTTTTTTGGCTTATTACAATAATTCCAAATATTTTACATTTCTGCAATTTACTAAATACAAGAATTTACTCATTATGGGAATTTAAAATTTTGATAATTCATATTTATATGCTGGGATTTTTTAAATTTCAGTAATTATACAATTTCGGGAATTTACTAATTTCGGGAACTTTACATTTCTGTAATTTACTAATTTCGAGGTTTTGAAAATTGTTGTTTTAAGACGTATTTTTAGAGATTTTTTTTTCGAAAATTCGAAATTGCATGTGCGAAAGTTTGAAATTATTGGCATTTTTATATTTTTTAGAATTTTCTATTTCGAATAAAGTCTTTTAAAGATTTTTCATTAGTTCTATCTTAAATATTATATTTATTTTTATTTTTTATGTTTATTTTACTAATTTCATGAATTTAACATTTCTGCAATTTACTAAGCTCAAGAATGTACCAATTATGGGAATTTTAAATTGCGGTAATTTATATTTCGGGAATTTGAAATTTCGGTAATTTACTAATTTCTGTTTCTCTTTAATCTTAGTTTTAAAACATATTCGCAAATTGTTAGTATTTCCCGGAATTTTTAAATTGTATTTTTTGAACACTTTTTATTATTAAAAATTTTTTATTTTTGAGAATATTCTGTTTCAAATTGTTTTGTTTTGGGCATTTTTTAACTGTTTCATATTCAATATATTTATATTTATTTTTCCGGTTTTTTACACTTACTTCAGAAATTTAAGATTTTTGCAATCTACTAAATTCGAGAATTTTCTAATTATGGGAATTTCAAATTTTTATAATTAATTTTTTTATTTTGGCATTTTCAAAATTTCGGTAATCATACAATTTGAGGTATTTACTAATTTCGGAATTTTGAGATTTCTGTAATTTACTAATTTCAAGAATTTATTAATTTCGGATTTTTGAAAATTCTTGTTTTAAAACATTCGCAAAGTTTGGATTTTTTCGGGAATTTGAAATTTTATTCTTCAAAAATATTTACTTATTGACATTTTTATATTTTTGAGTTTTTTCTGTTTCGAATATTTTCGTTTGGGATTTTTTATATGTTCCATAATGGAAATTAAAGTTATTTTAATTTTTTCGGTTTATTAATTATTTCAGTTATTGGAAACTTAAAATTTCATTAATTTTTCTAATTTCGGGAATTTTAAATGTCCGTATTTTAGAACATATTCGAAAATTTGTATTTTTCCTCGGAAATTTTAAATTGTATTATTTGAAAAATTCTGATTATTGGTAATCTTATAGTTGTCAGAATTTTTGATTTGAATATCTCGCTTTGGGGATTTTGTAGCCGTTATATATTCAAGATGATATTTATTTTTATTTTTTCGGCTTATTACACTAATTCCAGAAATTTAACATTTCTGAAATTAACTAAATTCGAAAATTTACTAATTATGGGAATTTAAAATTTTGATAATTCATGTTTATAGGCTAGGATTTTTTTAATTTCAGTAATTATACAATTTTGGGAATTTATTAATTTCGGGAATTTTACATTTCTGTGATTTACTAATTTCGAGGTTTTGAAAATTGTTGTTTTAAGATGTATTCGCGGAGAGTTTTTTTTCGGAAATTTGAAATTGCATTTGCGAAAATTTTAAATTATTGGCATTTTTATATTTTTTAGAATTTTCGATTTCGAATAAAGTCTTTTTAGAATTTTTTATTAGTTCCATATTAAATATTATATTTATTTTTTATGTTTATTTGACTAATTTCACGAATTTAACATTTCTTCAATTTACTAAACTCAAGAATTTACTAATTATGGGAACTTTAAATTACGATAATTTATATTTATATTCTAGGAATTTTAAATTTTCGGTAAATATACAATTTTGGGAATTAAATAATTTCGGAATTTTGACATTTCTGTAATTTACTAATTTCAATAATTTACTAATTTCAGCGGTTTGAAAATCCTTGTTTTAAAACATATTAGCCAAGTTTTTTCTTTTTTGTTTTGAAATTGTATTTGTCGAAAATTTTAAATTATTGGTATTTTCATATTTTTGAGAATTTTCTGTTTCGATATCTACTTTTTGGGATTTTTTAGAGGTTCCATATTAAAGATTATATTTTTGTGGATTTATTAATAATTTAAGGGATTTAAAATGTCTGCAACTGACTAAATTCGAGAGTTTAATAATTACGGGAATTTTGAATTTTGGCAATTTATATTTATATTCTGGGATTTTGCAAATTTCAGTCATTATACAATTTCGGGAATTCGCTAATTTCAGTATTTGAAATTTCACTAATTTACTAATTTCCGGGTTTTTTTATTCAAATTCAGGTTTTGAAACATATTTGCAAATCTGCTTTTTTCCGTAAATTTGATATTATATTTTGCGAAAATTTTAAATTATTGGCATTTTTATATTTTTGAGAATTTTCTATTTTGAGTATTGTTTTTTGGGGATTTTTTAGTAGTTCCATATCAAAGAATATATTTATTTTTTATGTTTATTTCACTAATTCCATGAATTTAACATTTCTGCAAATTACTAAAATTCGAGAAGTTACTAATTATGGGAAATTTAGGTAATTTATAATTCGGTAATTTACTAAATTCGGGAATTTGAAACTTCTGTAATTTACTAATTTCGGCGTTTTAAAACATATTAGCAAAGTTTTTTTTTTGAAATTTTATTTCTCCAAATTTTAAATTATTGGCATTATTATATTTTTGAGAATTTTCTATTTTGAATATTGTTTTTTGGGCATTTTTTAGTAGTTCCATATTAAAGATTATATTTATTTTTATTTTTTATGTTTATTTCACTAATTCCATGAATTTAACATTTCTGCAAATTACTAAATTCGAGAAGTTACCAATCATGGGAAATTTAAATGTCGGTAATTTATAATTCGGTAATTTACTAAATTCGGGAATTTGAAACATCTGTAATTTACTAATTTCGGCGTTTTAAAACATATTAGCAAAGTTTTTTTTTTGAAATTTTATTTTTCGAACATTTCAAATTATTGGCATTTTTATATTTTCGAGAATTTTCTATTTTGGATATTGTTTTTTGGGGGTTTTTTAGTAGTACCATATTAAAGATTATATTTATTTTTTATGTTTATTTCACTAATTCCATGAATTTAACATTTCTGCAAATTGCTAAATTCGAGAAGTTACTAATTATGGGAAATTTAAATGTCGGTAATTTATAATTCGGTAATTTACTAAATTCGGGAATTTGAAACTTCTGTAATTTACTAATTTCGGCGTTTTAAAACATATTAGCAAAGTTTTTTTTTTTTTGAAATTTTATTTCTCGAAAATTTCAAATTATTGGCATTTTTATATTTTTGAGAATTTTCTATTTTGAATATTGTTTTTTTGCGATTTTTTAGTAATTCCATATTAAAGATTATATTTATTTCACTA
>NC_046665.1:130575363-130591260 GCF_010883055.1 Belonocnema kinseyi
TGGCATTTTTATATTTTTGAGAATTTTCTATTTTGAATATTGTTTTTTTGCGATTTTTTAGTAATTCCATATTAAAGATTATATTTATTTCACTAATTCCATGAATTTAACATTTCTGCAATTTACTAAATTCGAGAGTTTAATAATTAGGGGAATTTTGAATTTCGGCAATTTATATTTATATTCTGGGATTTTGCAAATTTCAGTGTAAAATTGTTGTTTTAAAACATATTCGCAACGTTTTTTTTCGGAAATTTGCAATTGTATTTTTTGAAAATTTTAAATTATTGGCATTTTTATATTTTTGAGAATTTTCTTTTTGGCGATTTTACATGTCTGTGATGTAATAAATTAGAGAATTGACGAACTACGGTATTATAAAAATTTGTTAATTTATATTTATATTGTATGATTTTCAAAATATCGGTAATTGTACAATCTTGTGAATATACAAATTTATGAAATTCGAGATTCCTGTAATTTACTGAATTTGAAAATGTAAAAATCCGGTTTTAAAATTTCAGTGCACTTTCGAATCCATTAAAAAAAAATCAGTCTACAACCACACCTTAAAATTTGATTCGAATCCACGGGCTTAATGCCGCCATTAACTGCGCATGCCCGAATCGATTCTCTTCACACGTGCTTCTGAATCTCCGAATTTCACTCGCGTGTCTCACAGGTTATGTTTACATTCTTGCAGTGCGTGTTTTTTCAAAAATTTTAGCGTAGTAAAGTGTTTTATAACAAATTTTGAGTGAAAATCAGTGTTTTTACATAAATGACATTACAAGACATGGATATTTGTTTAAATATAACGGCCAGGCCGACGTCTGCCAAGTCAAAAGTAAGTAACCTCCAAACATCATTTTTCGATTTTCTCGCTTATATTTCAAGCAAATTCTCTTTCCTCTCGAGAGATTTTAATTTCTTTTAATCGTTTTGCTCTAGACTAAAAAGAAGAAAGACATTAAAAGGCTTCAAAATAAGCTTGTCAAGTCGAAAACTGATAAATTAACGAAATTTGCTCGATCTGAAAATATTTCTAGTCCAATAAAGTCAACAGTCAGAATGAAACAAAAATCACTTGCTGCAATTGTTGCTAAGAAATTAGCCGAGAAAACTGAGCCTAAAATTTTCTTAAATAAACAGAAATCTCTCCCTAAAAATCTCACCAGAAATGTTGAAAAGCCTCCTATTCAATCCAATTTCGACTCAAATTCCGATTCACCAATTATTAAATTTGTTAAAAATACTAAAGAAAATACCAATAAGCCCAAAGTGTTGAAGAAAAGTAGTGATTCAAAAAATCAGAAATCTCTTTCTGATATTTTTTCTACCAATTCAAGTAAAGCAGATTCAAATTTTTCATTCACTTCACTTGAAACCCCGGAAAAAAGTGAAAACAAAGTAGATTCCGATTTAGAAATTTCCACATGGAAATCGAAAAAGCAGGACAATTTCCAAAATAGAAACACTTTTGGTGGGAAAAAAGAAAAGCAGTTGGAATTTGAGAAAAAAGGAAACAAATTCAAAGAGAAAGGGGAGAGAAGGAATAAAAAATTTGGAGGCAAAAATGAGAGAGTAATGAAGAAACCGACTGGGAAAATTTCTTCTCTTTTTGGAAATAATCCAGAAGTGCTGAGTATGGGCCAAAGATTTGTGAAACCTGTTCAGGAAAAAGTATTTTCTGGAATCAAGTTTAGCGATCTTGACATTCATCCATATTCGGTTCGTACTTTATTTTATTTTTATTTATTAACAAATAAATTTAAGGATGGGCGACAGAATTGATTCTGAAAAATCGATTTTTTTAAAATTCTGTGCAATTTTCGAAAATATTTCGAAATCTAATAAATACTGCCTCTTTTCCTCTATTTTTAAAAATTTTATCCTTTTTCTAATTTTCAGAATTAACATGTTTTTCTTTAATTTAAATAATTGGCTGGAAATTAAAATTTTTTATACAATTTTAAGAAAAAGTTATCTTTTTTGGTTCAAAATTAATATTTTATTTTTTAGAGTAATTTAATTTAATTGAAAAATCTACTATTATTTTTTTGGTTGAGAATAGTAAATTTTTAAATGAAAATGAATTACTTTAAATTTAAAAAAATTACTTTTTGATAAACTAGGTGAATTTTGAAGCAAATAGTAGAATTTACATTTGAAAAAAGATTTATTTTTAGCCCAAAATATAATATTAGATTTTTGAAATAAAAGAACTTATTTTCATTATAAAAAAAAGAATTTTTAATTTAAAAATATTATTTTTCAAGAGAATAGTTGAATTTTTAACTAAAATTAATAAATTCTAAATTAAAAATATGATTGTTGACTTTTTAATTTAAAAAAATTAACTTTCAAACCATAAAAAATGAATTTTTAACCAAGAAAAGATCACTTTTTTTTAAAAAAAGTTAAATTTGGAACCAAAAAAAATTAAATTTGAAGACAATTTAAAATTTTTAATAAAAACGTAGAATTTTTAACCAAAAGAGATAAATTCTAGATTAAAAATACGATCGTTGACTTTTTAATTAAAAATTATTAAATTTATGGAAGGTAAATTTTCAATGAGAAAAAATTCTCTTAAAAAAAATAATAAAAAAATTATTTGAATTATTATTTTTCAAGAAAATAGTTAAATTTTTAACTAAAATTAATAAATTCTAAATTAAAAATATGATTGTTGACTTTTTAATTTAAAAAAATTAACTTTCAAACCATAAAAAATGAATTTTTAACCAAGAAAAGATCACTTTTTTTTAAAAAAAGTTAAATTTGGAACCAAAAAAAATTAAATTTGAAGACAATTTTAAATTTTTAATAAAAACGTAGAATTTTTAACCAAAAGAGATAAATTCTAGATTAAAAATACGATCGTTGACTTTTTAATTAAACATTATTAAATTTATGGAAGGTAAATTTTCAATGAGAAAAAATTCTCTTAAAAACATAATAGAAAAATTATTTGAATTTAATTTAAAAAAAAAAGATTTATTTTTAACCCAAAATATAATATTAGATTTTTGAAATCAAAAGAACTTATGTTCATTAAAAAATAGAAGTTTCAATCAAAAAATATTATTTTTCAAGAAAATAGTTGAATTTTTAACTAAAATTAATAAATTCTAAATTAAAAATATGATTTCTGACTTTTTAGTTTTAAAAAATTCAATTTCTAACCATAAAAAATAAATTTTTAACCAAGAAAAGATCACTTTTTAAAAAAATAGTTTAATTTGCAACCAAAAAGTAGAATTTTTTTTATTAAAAGAGATGAATTTTGAACCCAAAATATATTATAATAGACTTTCCAACTAGAAATAAACTATTTTTTATTCCAAAAAAGATAAATTTGCAACTACAAAATATTCTGTTTAATAAAATATTTGAATTTTTAATAAATTAGTCAAATTTTTAACCAAAGAGATGAATTGTGAACTTAAAATATTATGGAAAATTTTAAAAATAAAATGAATTACTTTCAATAAAAGGGACATTTTCAACAACAAAAAATTACTTTTTTAAAAATAGCTGAATTTCCAATCCAATAATAGAATTTTAATTTTCAGAAAGATGTGTTTTTAACCCAAAATATTAGATTTCTCAAATCAAAAGAATTATATTTCAATCAAAAAAAAAAAAAAGATAAATTTGCAACTAAAAAAAAAATTTAATTTGAAGAAAATAATAAAAAAATATATAAATTTAATTTTAAAAAAATATTATTCACCCAAAATATAATTTTAGAATTTTGAAATCAAAAGAACTTATTTCCATTTAAAAAAAAAAGAATTTTCAATTAAAAAATATTATTTTTCAAGAAAATAGTTGAATTTTTAACTAAAATAAATAAATTCTTAATTAAAAATATGATTTTTGTCTTTTTGGGTTTAAAAAATTAAGTTTCAAACAATAAAAAAATTAATTTTTAACCAAGAAATGATCACTTTAAAAAAAAATAGTTTAATTTGCAACCAAAAAGTAGAATTTTTTTATTAAAAGAGATTAATTTTGAACCTGAAATATATTATAATAGACTTTTCAACTAAAAATAAATATTTTTTATCCATGAACATAAAATCTTATAGAGGATTTTAAAAATAAAATGAATTACTTTCAATAAAAGATACATTTTCAACCAAAAAATAATACTTTTTTAAAAATAGCTGAATTTTCAACCAAATAATAGAATTTTAATTTTTAAAAAGATGTGTTTTCAACCAAAAATATTAGATTTCTCAAATCAAAAGAATTATATTTCAATTAAAAAAAATGTATTTGCAACTAAAAAAAATTAAATTTGAAGAAAATAGTTAATTTTTAATAAAACCGTTAAATTTTTAACCAAAAGAGATGAATTCTGGATTAAAAATACGATCGTTGACTTTTTAATTAAAAATAATTAAATTAATGGAAGATAATTTTCAATGAGAAAAAATTCACTTAAAAAAAAAATTAAAACAATAGTTGAATTTAAGTTTTAAAAAAGATTTATTTTCAACCCAAAATATAAGATTAGAATTTTGAAATCAAAAGAACTTATTTTCATTAAAAAATAACAGAATTTTCAACTAAAAAATATTATTTTTCAAGAGAATAGTTGAATTTTTAACAAAATAGTAGAATTTTTAACGAAAATAAATAAATTATTAATTAAAAATATGATTTTTGACTTTTTAGTTTTAAAAAATTAACTTTCAAACCATAAAAAACAAATTTTTAACCAAGAATCTTATAATAGACTTTTCAACTAAAACTAAACTATTTTTTTACCCAAAAAAAGATAAATTTGCAACTAGAAAATATTCTGTTTTAATACAATATTTGAATTTTCATTAAAATAGAATTTAAGTTTTTAAAAAGATGTGTATGTTAAAAAGATTTCTCAAATTAAAAAATTATATTTTAATTTAAAAAATAGAGGAATTTGCAACTAAAAAAAAATTAAAATTTAAAAAAAAAATTTTTTTAGTTAAATTAAATTTTTAAATAGTTTAATTTTCAACCAAATCTATTTTAGTTAAAAATTCTACTATATACATTTTGAAAATTCAACTATATATTTTTTTAAAAGTTACTTTTTTTTGTCGAAAATCTAACTGTTTTGTTGAAAATTTTCCTTTTTAGATAGAAAATTTGTCCTTTTGGATTAAAAATTTATCTTTTTGTAAATAATTTTCATGTTGAAAGTTCATTCTTTTTAATTGAAAGTCAATTTTTTTATTTAAAAAATGGTAAAATTATAATTGTGCTTTTGAATTTATCTTTTTCTGTTATAAATTCTACTTTTTTGTTGAAAATTTAATTGTTTTCTTAAAAGTTAATTGTTTTATTTTAAAAACATGTTTTTTTAATTGAAAAATCATATATTTTTTTTATTGAAAAGTCTGCTATCATATTTTGAATCCAGAATCAATCTTTTTTTTGTCGAAAATTTAAGTATTTTGTTGCAAATTCGTCTTTTTTGGACTAAAAATTAATCTGTTAGTAGAAAATTAATTTTTTTGTAGTGGAAAATTAATTTTTCTTATATTAAAAAGTGTAAAATTGTAATTTTTTCAGCATTCATCTATTTTAGTTAAAAATTCTACTATATATTTTGAAAATTCAACTATATTTTTTTAAAGTTATTTGGATTGAAAATTCATCTTTTTGTAGAATAGTCCTATTTTTGGTGAAAAAATCTTATTTTATGGTATAAAAATTAATTCTTTTCAATTTCTAAGTCTATTACCATATTTTTGATAAAAAGTTAATATTTTTTTGTCAAAATTGAACTGTTTCGTTGAATATATTCGTCTTTTTGTATATACAATTTTATTGTTTAAGGTTCATTCTTTTTAGTTGAAAGGCAATTTTTTTATTTTAAAAATGGTAAAACTATAATTTTGGTTCCGAATTTATCTCTTTTAGTTAAAAATTCTAATAGTTTGTTGAAAATTTAATTCTTTTATGGAAAGTGCAATTCTTTTATAAAAAAAGAAATGTTTTTTATTGGAAATACATATTTTTTTTTATTGAAAAGGCTACTATAATATTTTGAATCCAGATTGAGTAACTTTTTTAGAAAAATTAAATTTATTTGTTGGATATTTATCTTTTTTTGTCGAAAATTCAAGTATTTTGTTGTAAAATTCGGGACGACGGAAAAATCCCGAAAAATAAAATTCCCGAATTAGAAAATTCTCGATTAATCAAATTCGCGAATAGTAAAATTTCCTAAAAATAAAAAATACCGATATGGAAAATTCCAAAGTATTAAAATACACGAATAATAAAATTATCGAAAAATACAAATATCGAATTGGAAAATTGCCGAAAAATAAAAATACCGAATTGGAAAATTCCCGAATAATAAAATTTTCGAATAGTAAAATTTCAGAATTATAAAATTCCCGAATTGCAAAATTCCTGAATAATAACATTCTCGACAGTTTATAATATTACCGAATTGGAAAAACCCCGAATAATAAAATTCGAGACAGAAAATTGCCGATTTATAAAATAACCAAATTGGAAAATTCCTGAATTTCAACAATTAGAATTTTTTATAAATATATTTTATTGATTACAAATACAGCAATTAGACATTAGTTTCAAAAATTATTTTTAACATTTAAAATTTCGAAGCTTATTTCTTGAATGTAAAATAGCAGTAATTTTAAATAAAATATTCCTAGGTAACGCATGTTTTTTTAATGTTCACAGTATTTGAAAAAACACAAAAAGAATCCGAAAAAATAACATTTTAAGTTAATATATATATATATCGAGTTTTTAATTGAAAAGCTTTGTAAGGTACAGAGAAAATTTAGGGATAATTTTTTTTCTTCCAAGCGCACGTTTTTACAAATTTGGTAGGTGATTCAAAATTTAATTCTTCTTTCAAAGAAAAAATTATTGCTTAAATTTTTACGCTTTTTTTGAAATGTGCATAATGTTTTTTTCAAATTCCATGCACATTTTAAAAAAAAGCGTCAAATTGCGAGTCATTATTTTTTCTTTCAATGTGGAATTAAATTTGTGTTTCGACTTCCTTATTTTTGAGAACGTGCGCTCGGAACAAAATTTTCGTTAAATTTTCTACGTACCTTTTAACGTTTTTCAAACAGAGTCGAAATATGAATTTTTATATATATATATTAATTTAAAATTTTATTTTTTCGAATGCTTTTTGTATTTTTTCAAATACTGTGAACATTAAAAAAACATGCGTTGCCTAGGAATATTTTATTTAAAATTATTGCTATTTTAAATTCAAGAAATAAGCTTCGAATTTTTAAATGTTAAATAATAATTTTTGACACTAATATCTTACTGTTGTATTTGTAATCAATAAAATATATTTATAAAAAATTCTAATTGTTAAAATTCGGGAATTTTACAATTCGGATATTTTATAAATCGGCAATTTTCTGTTGGGAATAATAAAATTGCTGAAAAATAAAAATACCGATTTGGACAATTTTCAAATAATAAAATACACGAATAATAAAATCACCGAAAAATAAAAATACCGAATTGGAAAATTCCCGAATAGTAAAATTTTAGAATTATAAAATTCCCAAATTGGAATATTCCCGAATTTTAACAATTAGAATTTTTTATAAATATATTTTATTGATTACAAGTACAACAATAAAATATTAGTTTCAAAAATTATTCTTAAAATTTTTAATTTCGAATCTTATTTTTTGAATTAAAAATAGCAATAATTTTAAATAAAATATTTCTAGGTAACGCATGTTTTTTAATATTCACAGTACTTGAAAAATACAAAAAGCGTTCGCAAAAATAAAATTTTAAATTTTAATATATATATATATATATTAATTTAAAATTTTATTTTTGCGAACTTCAAGAAATTCAAGAAATAAGCTTCGCAATTGTAAATGTTAAAAATAATTTTTGAAATTAATGTCTTATTGTTATATTTGTAATTAATAGAATATATTTAAAAAAATTTTAATTGATAAAATTCGGGAATTTTACAATTCGGATATTTTATAAATCAGCAATTTTCTGTCGGGAATTTTAATATTTGGCAATTTTCCAATTCGGTAATGTTATAAACTGTCGTAAATTTTATTATTCGGGAATATTCCAATTCGGGAATTTTATAATTCTGAAATTTTATTGTTCGAAAATTTTATTATTCGGGAATTTTCCAATTCGGTATTTTTATTCTTCGGTAATTTTATTATTGGTGTATTTTATTATTTGGGAATTTTCCAAAGCGGTATTTTTATTTTTCGCTCATTTTATTATTCGCGAATTTGATTAGTCGAGAATTTTATTTTTCGGGATTTTTCAGTCATCCCGGTAATATTATAAACTGTCGGGAACTTTAATATTCGGGAATATTCCAATTCGGGAATTTTATAATTCTGAAATTTTATTATTCGGGAATATTCCAATTCGGTATTTTTATTTTTCGGCAATTTTCCAATTCGGTATTTTTATTTTTCGGTAATTTTATTATTCGTGTATTTTATTATTTGGGAATTTTCCAAATCGGTATTTTTATTTTTCGGCAATTTTATTATTCGCGAATTTGTTTATTCGAGAATTTTCTGATTCGGGAATTTTACAGTGTCGGGAATTTTATTTTTCGGGATTTTTCAGTTGTCCCGGTAATATTATAAACTGTCGGGAACTTTAATATTCGGGAATTTTCCAATTAGGTAACATTATAAACTGTCGTCAATTTTATTATTCGGGAATATTCCAATTCGGTATTTTTTTTCAGCAATTTTCCAATTCGGTATTTTTATTTTTCGGTAATTTTATTATTTGTGTATTTTATTATTTGGGAATTTTCCAAAGCGGTATTTTTATTTTTCGCTCATTTTATTATTCGCGAATTCGATTATTCGGGAATTTTACTGTGTCGGGAATTTTATTTTTCGGGATTTTTCAGTCGTCCCGTAAATTCGTCCTTTTGGATTAAAAATTAATCTTTTGGTAGAAGAATAATTTTTTTGGTTGAAAGTTACTCTTTTTTAGTTGAAAGTTATTTTTTTTTGTAGTCGAAATTTAATTTTTCTTACATTAAAAAGTAAAAAAATTTTATTTCTGTTCAGCATTCATCTATTTTAGTTAAAAATTCTACTATATATTTTGAAAATTTGTCTTTTTAGGTAAAAAAAAAAATCATATTTTTGATAAAAAATCAATCTTTTTTGGTTAGAACAAAAATTTTGGAAATTTAACTGTCTTTTAAGAAATGCATTGTTTTGGTTTAAAAATAAAACTATTGATTTATAAATATTTTGTTTTAATGCAAACATTTTGTGGAAAAATGATCATTGTATGTTAAAAATTCTACCCCTTTCTTGTTGAAAAATCGAATCTTTCGCTTAAACATTAATTTTAATATACAAATTAATTTTAATAAAAATAATTTATCCCCCCGTTTGAAAACCGTTCGAATCGCACAAAATTGCGTAAAAATTTATTGATTCGATTAATCAGATTTTGAAAAATCGATTCATCGACTCGAAACTATCGATTAATAAATAATCGAATCAAAATCGCCTATTCCTTGCTCAATCATTGATTATTTATTATTAGTTGTAACCGGTTTTATTGACTAGGTATCGAATTTAGAGCAAAATATGCAAATAACTAAAATGACTACAGTCCAGCAGAAAGCAATTCCTCAAATTCTTTTGGGGAAAGATGTTTTGGTCAGATCTCAGACTGGTTCTGGAAAAACCCTTGCATATGCTTTGCCAATTGTCGAGTCTTTGCAAAAAGTTAGGCCAAAATTATCCCGAAGTAGTGGATTAAAAATCCTCGTTGTTGTTCCAACGAGAGAACTTGCTTTGCAGACTTACGAGTGTTTTTTAAAACTGATAAAAGTAAGTTTAAATTAAGTATTTCGTATCTAATTTTTTTTTTAAATATCACTTTACGTGCATGCTATGAAACTTTGGTATGTGGGAAATGAGACAATAAATTGCGTTTGTATATTTAGTTTGAGTGATAATTTTGAGAAAAAAAAAGTAAATAGCCGAGTAAAAAATAAATGTGTACAATTATTTTAACTTTTTTTTTGTTCTCACTACTAACATATTAAATTTTATTCTTTCTTGAAGTAGTTAATGGCAGCCTTTTTGTTCAAATTAATATTAATTTTAATATTTCTTATCTAATTGAAAAGTGGATAAAAACTTATAATTTTCAGAAGCATTATTCTGAAAGAATATTTTTATAAATCATAATAAATGTTTCAACAAATGATTTCTCTTAAGTTTAGTTCGTAACTGTCTCGCACTAACGAATAATTTGAAAATAAATTGACTTGACTGGAAAATGACCGGGTATTTTTTCAAAAAATCGAAACTACGATTTAGAAGAAAATAATTTTTAAAATTGTTCTTTTTTACGTTGAAATTTTATCTTTTTTGGACGAAAATTCTACTATTTGGTTGAAAATTAGTATTTTTTTTATTCAAAATAAAACTTAAATTTTGTATTTTAAATTGAAAATTTATCCATTTCGTTGAGAGATCAAGAATTTCAGTTAAATATTTATAATTTTAATTGAAAATTCTTCATTTATGTTAGCATTAAATTGCCTTGGTTTAAAAATTTAATTGTTTTTCAGAAAATCCGATTTTTGTTTGTTAAGAATTAGATTTTTAACAGAAAATTCAACTGTTCTATTTTTGGTTAAAATTTTATCTTTTATGGATGAAAATTTAACTCTTTGGTTGAAAATTTATATTTTTTATCTAAAATAAAACTTTTTTTCGAAATACTAGTTCAAAATGTAGCAAGTCGGAAATAAAATTGTCGTATTTTGTAGAAAAAAACTGACGTTTTTAGTAAAAAATATTTGTTTTTTTTTCTTTAAAAGTTAATCTGCTTGTTTCAAATTCTTCTTTATTGTTAAAAATTAATCATTTAAGTTAGGAATAAATTTTTCTTGGTTAAGAAATAAACTCTTTTGTGAAAAATTAAATTGTTTTATTAAAGATTCATCATTTTAATTAAAAATTAAATTCTTTGTTTGAAAAATAAGCTATTTGATTGAAAACGTTTTTTTCTTGGGAGAAAACGGAATTTTTGCACCGATAGTTGAACTGTTTTTGAGAAAATCCAATCAACTGTTCTATTTTTAGTTGAAATTTTATCCTTTTCTAATGAAAATTCAACTATTTGGTTAAAAATTAATCTTTTTTATAAAAAAAACTTTTAAAATTGTAGTTCAAAATGTGATAATTTAAAAATAAATTTGTTTTTTTTTAAATAAAAAAATTCATTCATCGTTAAAAGTTCACGTATTTAGTTAAAACCCCGACTTTTTGGGTATAAAATGATTTTTTTCTTTAAAAGTTAATATGCTTCTTTCAAATTCTTCTTTTTTGTTGGAAATTAATTTATTTCAGTTAAATATTCATCATTTTGGTTGAAAATTCATCATTTAAGTTAGAAAAAAAATTTACTTAGTTAAAAAATAAACTCTTTTGTTAAAAATGAATTGTTTTTATTGAAAATTCATCATTTTAATTAAAAATTCGTTTCTTTGGTTTAAAAAAAAAGCTATTCGATTGAACAATTGATTTTTAACGGAAAATTCGAGTGTTCTATTTTTGGTTGAAATTTTGTCTTTTCTGGATGAAAAATGTTGAATTTTTTGATGAGAAAAAATTGGTTAAAAATTGATATTTATTATTTAAAATAGAATATTTTTTTTAAATTCTAGTTCAAAATGTAACAATTTGGATATAAATTTGTTATTTGAAATGAAAAACTTATTCATTTCGTTAAAATTCACGTATTTTATTAAGAAGACCGACTTTTTTGGTAGAAAATTATTTTTTTCTTTGAAAGTTAACTTGTTGGTTTAAAATTCTTCTTTTTTTAAATGCCATTATTCCAAATAAATATTTTTTATATTAGTTAAAAAGTCATAATTTATATCAGGAATAAATTTATTTGGTTAAAAAATAAACCTCATAAAAAAATTTTTATTAAAAATTCGTTTCTTTGGTTGAAAAACAATCTATTTGATTGAAAACTTATATTATAATTTAACATTAAATAATATATAAACCGGAATGGATATATTATTGTTAATATAATAAACAAATATACAAAATAATAAATAAATTTAGTTAAATTTATATTCAGTCTTATTTCGTATAATAAATCTTTTGAATAAACTCCCGACAATAAAGGAATTTCACATAAAAATAAATAAAAACCGAAAATTTTACTGTTTTTCAGAAAATCCTTTTTTTTTAAGAATTAGATTTTCAACGGAAAATTCAACTGTTCTATTTTTGGTTGAAAATTTATCCTTTTTTGATGAAAATTCAACTATTTGGTTGAAAATTAATATTATTTATTTAAGAATTAAACTTTTTTTTTAAATCCATATTTTTTGAATAAAATTAATCTTATTGGTTGAAAATTAATTTTTCTGGTTCAAAATGTAACAATTTGGATGTCACTTTGTCTTTTTTAATTGAAAATTCATTTATGTCGTTGAAAAATCGACTTAATTGCTTTTATTGAAGATTCATCATTTTTTGTCAAAAATTCATTTCTTTAGTTGAAAAATAAGCTATTCTATTGAAATTTTTTATTTATTGTTTGTTTGAAAATATTTTTTTTTAACTAAAAATAGTATTTCAGTTGAATATTCCATAATTTTGGTTACATGTTTTTTTGAACATTCGTTTTTTTTACTGAAAATTTAATTAATTAATTATTGCTTGAAAAATGGTATTTTTATTTGAAAAGTCATCTTTAAAATATTGAAATTGAGGATTCATCATTTTAGTTGAAAATTCATCAGTAAATATGAAAATGAGTTTATTTGCTAAAATTTAACCATTCCATTTTCCGTTAAAAATTGATTTTTTCCTAATTTAAAATTGAACTATTTTATTAAAGTTTATTTCTGTTGTTAAAAATTGTTTTTCTTTGTAGAAAATTAATCTTATGGTTTAAAAATACATCTTTTTAGCTAAAAATTAAAGTATTTCATTTCAATATTTATCATTTTAATTGAAAATTGATTGATTTTGCAATTATTTGCTCCTTTGTGTTAAAAGATGTTTCGATTTTATTTTAAAAGAATAATTTTTAATTATATAAAAGAATAGTTTTTATGATTTCGAAATTTGGGATAATTCATGGGAAATTTTTAAATGATTATTTTGTAAGGAATTTCAAGAGAAAATTTGAAAAAGATCACGAAATCTTTTGAATTATTTAAAAATTTAAAAATTGTAAAATTGTGTAAAAGATTTTAAAGAAAAATTTTGTAAATTTGCCATATTATACATAATTTTTAAAAAATGCAGTAAGTTTAAAAGATATGCAGAAGTTTTGAAACGATTCAAAAATAATTAAAATTTTAATGAGTTTTTAAGAATGTTGTAAAGTTCCGCGAAAATGAAAGACATTTTTTCAGGTTCCTAAGAAAAATTGAAATAATTTTTTATTTAAAATAATTAATTTTCAGAAATTATTTGAAAAGATTTTAAAAGATTTAAAAAATTGTCAAAGAAGAATCTGAAATATTTTAAGGAAATTTTTTAATTTGGCAGAATAAATAAAAAAGAATAATAAAAAATAAGACTTAAAAAAAATTAAAACAGGTTTTCAAACATATCAGGCGTTTTCCTAAAATGTCGGAAAAGAGTTAAGATGATTTTAAAGCAAAATGTTTCAATTTGGTAAGATTGCAAAATAAAAACAAATTAAAAGTCGAGTAAATTTAAGAAATATTTAGTAGAATTGAAGAGATTTAAAATGAATTTTATCCTTCGAAAGTTTTTAAGAGAATAAACAAATTTTATAATAATTTCTGGGAAAATTTATAAGATTATAAGGTAATTAAAAAAAAAATTTAATGGTTAAAAATTTTGAAGAATATTCGAGTCAGTGAAAAGTAGTTTTAGGAATTCAAGCCGTTTTTAATAGATTAGAAATATTTGAAAACTCGGAAACATTTTCGAAAATTTATCAAATGTTTCTTGATTTCTTCCCAACATCTAAAAATACTAAACATTTAGTAAAATTATATAAACTATAAAAATGTCTTTAAAATCTTCTAGACGCTTTTCTGACAGGTCTGAAATATTCAAAAATCTTTTTTTTTAATTTTCTCAAGAATCTTATAATAATTATATTTTTATAAATTTAAATACTTATTTTCTTGTTCTGAATTCTCAGAATAGAATTTCAACGAAGTTTTTTTTATAACACATCGAATATTGGTAAACAATATTTTATGGTTTATCATATTTCTTCTTTATAATATATAGATATAATAATTATATTTATTACACAGTACCATTATATTGTAAAATTGCAATATAAATAAAAATAGTTCTTCATCACTATATTTAAAAGTATTTAAATATCCGGGACTAATAAAAAAGAGCGAAAAAATTAATAACAAAGCCACAAATTAGCGCTAAAAATGGCCGAAAATATAAATCAACGAATGACAAATTGACTGAATTATAAAATAAATAAATTGTTAAATTTCCATAAGTATTTCTATTGCTAAAACTTAAATTCGCCGGAAATAATTAATAAAATTATCATTTAATGATTGAATAAATAGTTTGTCTTATTTATAATTTCATAAATAGCTAATAATTTTAACAATAAATTAACTATATTCAGCATTTCTACATTTAGGGAATTAAAATATTTGTGGCAATTTAATAATTCGTTTAATTTATTAGTCGCTCTCGAAGTCGGTGAATTTTAGTTTCTGATATTTTGAGATAATATAAATCTATATATATATAAAAATCCCGTGTCACGATGTTTGTCACCCCTAAACTGCGAAACTACTTAACCAATCTTGATGAAATTTGGTATAGTGTGTGTAATTTGGTCCAACTTAAAGGATAGGATAATTTTTATCCAATTTAATTACCTCAATATTTTTTTATTGCAAATTAAATTTTTTTATTTGTATACTCCATAAATTTCCAACAGATGGCGGGGTAATTTATTTTGTTGACCGTCACTTAAACATTCCACGTTTTTTAGGTTGGGTAAGCAGCCAATAGATGGCGCCAAGTTTAGTATGATATAAATTCAACGTATTTACAAAAAAACTTTTTCTATAATTATAAAAATCTGGGGCCAGGCTCACTTTAATGCTTCTTATATAGTATTCCAAATTTTCAACTCGATGTGGCACTTCGTGTGAAAATAAGTTAGAAAATAAAAAAAGTGTCGGTAAGATAGGAATCTGGTCACGTGACCCACTCATCACATGGCCCTAAGTGCCCTATTTTCCATTAAAATATTCTTTAGGATCACTGTGAGGCTTGAGTTTAAATGTTTTTATTGTCGTTCTCAAGTTAGTAATAAAAGATTCTCGGTTTTTATAATACTGATATAATATTTAAATAAATTTTAGCCATTCACTTGGATTGTGCCGGGTTATTTAGTCGGTGGTGAAAAAAGAAAAGCTGAAAAAGCAAGATTGAGACGCGGATGCAATATTTTAGTCGCAACTCCTGGGAGATTATTAGATCATATAAAACACACAGAAGCCCTAAAACTAAACGATGTCTCTTGTTTCGTTTTGGATGAAGCTGATCGTATGCTTGATATGGGATACGAGAAAGATATCTCAGGGTGATTATAATTTTCCTCTTTCTTAAACAGGGTGTCTACGTGTACGAGATATCCGGAAATTAACGGGAATATGATACAGGTCTAGCTAGAAATTTCTGTGCAGGAACCTCGGAGGATCCTGCACACTTTTCTGGATGTGATTCCGCACAGGAGCATGTGGAGGTAATTTTGATCCTGTACAGGTTCATGTACAGGAATTTGTCGAAGGAAATTGTCCAGGTACCTTTTTCTGAATTCACTTTGCAAAAAAACCTGTACAGC
>NC_046665.1:130591360-130604150 GCF_010883055.1 Belonocnema kinseyi
TTTTCTGAATTCACTTTGCAAAAAAACCTGTACAGCAAGCTATACTTGATCATTAAAAGATTCCGTTGTCGGTTTTATTCCATTCATTGCAGGAACTTGTAGGAGATCCTTCGCAAAAATTCCTGCACAGGAATGGTCAACGTATTTTTATATACTTGGAAAAACCTGAAAATTTCAGGAATTTTTTTTTTATAGAGGTCTAGCTGAAAATTGCTGCGCAGGAACCTCAGTGAATCCTGCACGCGTTTCTGGATGTGATTCCGCACACGAACCTGTACAAGTAATCTTGATCCTGTACAGGTTTCTGTACAGGATTTTGTCGAAGGAAATTGTGCAGGAACCTTTGTCTGAATTCACTTTGCAAAAAAACCTGTACAGCAAGCTATACTTGATCATTAAAATATTCCGTTGTCGGTTTTATTGCATTCATTGCAGGAACTTGCAGTGCTTCCTTCGCAAAAATTCCTGCACAGAAATGGTCAAGGAATTTTTATATACTTGGAAAAACCTGAAAATTTCAGGGAATTTTTTTATAGAGGTCTAGCTGAAAATTTCTGTGCAGGAACCTCGGAGGATCCTGGACACGTTTCTAGATGTGATTCCGCACACGAACCTGTACAGGCTATCTTGATCCTGCACAGGTTTCTGTATATGATTTTGTCGAAGGAAATTGTGCAGGAACCTTTGTCTGAATTCACTTTGCAAAAAAACCTGTACAGCAAGCTATACTTGATCATTAACAGATTCTGTTGTCGGTTTTATTGCATTTATTGCAGGAAATTGTCGTTCCTTCGCAGAAATTCCTGCACAGGAAAGGTCAAGGAATTTTTGTATACTTGGAAAAACCTGGAAATGTCAGGGAATTTTTTTTTAATCAGGGAATTTTTTCGAGCGCGAGCTTAATTTTTTGTTTAATTGTAATATAATATTTGTTAACACTGGTCCTTTATTTGAAAAAGTAGCTTTGTATTACTTTATTTAACTATTTTGTTGAAAATTCGTTTTTTGGTTTAAAATTAATTTTTTAAATAAAAATTATATATTAATAAATTTATTTATTAAATTTAATATGAAAAATAATAATAATGAAGACCATGGACTATGAAGTAAAAATATTTTATTGATGAATTATTAAAAATTTTATTTAATTAATCAATTAATTTAATTTGTTATTTATTAAATTTTTTATATTTTTTATTTTTATTTATTTGGTTAAAAATGGATCGTTTTTAGTTGAAATTTTAAGTATCTGGTTGGGAATTAATGTATTTTGTTGAAAATTCGTACTTTTTGGTGGAAAATTAATCTTCGTTTACCTTTTTAGTTCAAAATTCATCAATATGTTCGAAACATTTTCTTTCGCTCGAATAAAACATCTTTCTTGGTTGAAAGTTCAACTGTTTTGAATTAAAAATTGAAATCCTTGCATTTTTTTAAGTTCATTTTTTAAACTGAAAATGTAATTTTGCAGTTGAATATTCTATAATTTTAGTCAAAAATTTATCTTTCTGACTGGACATAAGTTTCCTTAACTAAAAATTTATTTATTCAATTTTTAGTTGAAAAATGATATTTTTCAGTAGAAAACTTTGTTGAAAAATCGTCTTCCTGGTAGAAAATAAATCTTATTGTTTGAAAATTAATCTTTTTGGTTAAAAATTCAAATATTCTGGTTAAATGTTAAACATTTTAGTTGAGAAATTGACGTTTTTGGTAAAAAATTAATCTTTTCATCTGAAAATTAATCTCTTGTTTAAAAATTAATATTTTGTGTTTTAAATTCATTATGGCTGAAAATTCGCCTTTTTTGTATACAAACAAGTTTTTTAACTAGAAATTTGACTATTCCATTTTTGGTTGAAAACTGTTTTTTTTTTAGATCAAACTTTGACTATTTCATGGAAATTTATTATTATTAATTATAATTTATTAAAAGTGTTTTTATTTAAAAAATCCTAGTTCAGAATTTATCAGGTTTTCAAAATTTTTTTATCCGGAATTAGAATTTTTTCATTAAAACAAAAATTAATTCCTGCAAAGTATTATAATTTTGTCTTGTAACAGGTAATTTTTAACATTGGATGGAAATTTTTCAAAAATAATTTTTATTATAATTTAGAAAGAAAAATTTCATAACAAAAAATCTCTCTGTTCCCAATCAGAATTTATTAGATTTTGACAATTTCCATGAAATAGTCAAAGTTTGATCTAAAAAAAAAACATTTTTTTTAGATCAAACTTTGACTATTTCATGGAAATTTTTTTTTTTAGTTGAAAATTCAAGCATTTCTGTAAAATATTCATCATTTTAGTTAAAAATGTATCTATTCCAGTTGAAGAATAATAATTTTGGTTGAAAATTCATAACCCTGGTTGAAATTTTGTTGATGAAATATTTATTTTTTAACCAAAAATTAGATTGTTACATTTTTGGTAGAAAACTGATATTTTTTAGTTTTAAAATAAACTAAATTGTAGAAAATTTGCCTTTTTTAGTTGAAAATTAAATTTTTACGTTAAACATTCATTTATTTTCTATAAATATTGACGTTTCTGCTAAAAAAAATTTATCATATTGTTAATTCTACTTTTGTGGTTGTAAATGAAACTATTTTTTTCCAAAATTCATCTTTTTGGTTAAAAATTCACCACTTTCGTTGAGATTTTTTTAAAGTGATTTTTTAAAAGAAAAATTTAATTATTTAATTTTTGGTAGAAATTTTTTTTCCAAAATTCAACTACATTGTTGCAAGTTCACCTTCTTTTAGTTGAAAATTCTATTTTTTTTGTTAAAAATTTATTTATTTTGATTTTGAATGAAAAATATTACTTAAATATACTTAAACATTGATATAAAAAAACATTGCGAAAAAGAATTATAATTATGTCTTGAAACAGGTAATTTTTGACATGGGACAGTAATGGTTCGAAAATAATTTCAATTCTGATTTTTAAAAAGAGATTTTATAGAAAAATCCTTGCTCCAAATCAGAATTAAAAAAAAATTCAACACAATTTTTCTAAAAGAATTCTGGGTTTTCTCGGAGAATTGAAAATTAAATATAAAAAAATATATTTCCCTAAATAATTATAATTTTCTTTTGAAACAGGCCATTTTTTAATTGGATGGGCAATTTTCATAAATAATTTTCATTATGATTTATTAAAAGTGTTTTTATAAAAAAAATCCTAGTTCCAAATCAGAATAAAAAAATACATTTCTGTGAAGAATTATAATTTAGTCTTGGAACAGGTAATTTTTTTAAACGGATGGAAAATCTTCTAAAATAATTTTAATTATAATTTATTAAAAGTGTTTTTATAAAAAAATTCCTAGTTCAAAATCAGAGTTTATCAGTTTTTCAAAAATTTTGCATACGGAATTAGAATTTTTTCATTAAAAGAAAATTAATTCCTGTAAAGAATTATAATTTTGTCTTGTAACAGGTTATTTTTAACATTGGAGGGAAAATTTTCAAAAATAAGTTTTATTATGATTTAGAAAGAAAGATTTCATAACAAAAAATCCCTCTGTTCCCAATCAAAATTTATCATGTTCCAAATCAGAATTGATCAGATTTTGACAATTTCTTGTTCCTAATTAAATTTTTTTTTAATAAAAATGTTTTTTTCTAAATATGAATTTTCTAAAAAAAAACTATAATTCTAAGTTTGGATGAGGAATCGAAAATGAAATATATATATAAAAAAAAATATATTCCTGTGAAGAATTCTAATCTTGTCTTGGAACAGGTAATTTTTTTAATTGGATGGGAAATTTTTGAAAAGCTTTTTAATCATGATTTATAAAAAACAATTTTATTTTTAAAAAATCCTTATTCCAGGTCAGAATTTTGACAATTTTTTATCCCGAATTAGAATTTTTTCATCAAAAAAATGTGATTCAAATACAATAAGAAAATATATAATTCTGAGTTTGGATGAGGAATCGGATATAAAAAAAATACATGCCCGTGCATAATTATAATTTTTTTTTTGGAACAGTTAATTTTTTTAATTGAATGGGAAATTTTCGAAAAAAATTTTAATTATGTTTTATAAAAATTGATTTTATAAAAAAAAAATCCTTGCTCCAAATCGAAATTTTAAAAAATTTAAAAATTCTTTTTTTTTTTACTCATAAGAATTTGTCAGAATTTGAAACAGCCCTTTTTTGAAATTCCATAAAAAGTGAGTTATTATATTTCAGAATCACAATAGAAAAATGTGGTAGATAAATATAATTCTGACTTGAAACTGGGAATTTTTAGAAATTTCCGTGCAAAATTATTCTCCAACTTGGATCTAAACAAATTTAACATAAAAAGAGAGTTTTGGAAAATAATTTTTATTTTGATTTAAAAGAAGGAAGCTAAAAAAATCCTGGTTAACTTTTTCTTTTCCTGGTCTGGGAATTACATTTCTTTTTAAATTTTCCATGTATTTTAAGACACAATTCAGAATTAAAAATAATTGCTTGAAAAAATTTTTTATATTTTTTTTTTATCCAGGTATGACTCAGGACTATAATACGGTTTGAAAATTGCCCATTCGAAGTCAAAATTTTAATTCTTTTGAAAAATGCAGTGTTTCAATTCAGAATAATTTTTTTTCGAAAATTCTCCGTTCGTACTAAAAATTTTAATACTTTTTGAAACTGAACTTTTCCACCAATTTTAATTCTTTCGAAAAATTCCTCGCTTAAACTCAAAATCTCGATTATTTTCCAAAATGTTAAAAAATTTACTCGACAAAATTGAAAATTGGCTGGGATAAAAGCGGGAATTTAAATTCAAACATCGTGTAAACACCCTGTTTAAGAGGCAAGTAATATTAATTTATACAAAGGGCATCTTGCAATTTTTATCATTATATTTTAGAATAGTCACAGCTTTAAAAATTTCATCGTCAGATCCGAAAGAAACAGGTTACGATGCCATAGGAATGCTTCGTAAAAATGTGAAAAAAAAAATCACTGACGAATCAAATCCCGAAGAGGAAACTGAAAAGTCGGATTCTGAAAGTGAAATTGAAAATGTTTCTCTCAAAAGAAAGTACCATTCCAGTTCAGATGAAAATTCTGATGGGGAAGATTTTCCCATTAAAAAGAAAAAAGCCATTGAAATAGGGAAAAAAAATCGAGAGGTGAAGGAAGAGGGAGAAAATTCTAAAATTTTTTTGAGTGATTCAAATCAAACGAGACAGACAATTTTGCTTTCTGCTACTTTGACACAAGCAGTAGAAAAACTGGCTGGTCTGACTATGAATAATCCCATTTTTGTCGACGCGGCTAAGGAAAATTTGGAAATTTTCGGCGATCATACGAGCGATATTAACGAAGATTTAATCGTTCCTCAAAGTGTAACTCAGAGTTACATTGTAACTCCGCCGAAATTGAGGATGGTAACTTTGAGCGCTTATATCGCTGGAAAATGTCAGGTAAATTATTTTTTATAATTTATTTAAATTTCAGGTTGGCGGCATACAATAGGTAAATTTTTTTTCTCGAATCTTAAACCATTTATGATTTTATTTAGCGTAATAGTTGGTATTTTAATTGTGACGATTATTTTATTTTAACTAAAAAATGGATTGATTGAACAAAAAGGAAGGATCTTCTTAGTGAATAATTGAATTTTCGATAAAAATGTATGAATTTCACAACGAAGAGTTACATTTTAAATTTAAAAGTACATTCATTTTGAATTTAATAGTTCAATTTGAAAACATGAAGATTAATTTTTTACTAGAGGAGACATAGTTTCGAAAAAATACATATTTTTCAACGAAATAGTAAAGTAAAGTTTTTAAACATACATTTCAATTTTTTTACATACAATTTTCAACAAAAAACATACATTTTAAACCAAATAGTTGAATTTCAAATAAAGAAGATTAATTTTTTACTAGAAAAGACGAATTTACAAAAAATACATATATTTTTAACTAGTTAGCAAAATTTTCTAACAAAAAAATTAATTCCCAAACTAAAAAGACGATTTTTCAAGAAAATACATGAATTAAATACTAAAATAGATTAATTTTTAACCAAAAAGATTAATTTTTTATCGAAAAAAACTAATTTTCAATAAAATACATACATTTTTAACGAAACAATAAATTTCTAAACAAGAAGATTAATTTTCTACGAAAAAAGACGCAGTTTTAACAAAATATATACATTTTTCCTCAATTTGTTGAATTTTTAACCATAAAGAAGAATTCTCAACCAAAAAAATTCATTTTTAACCAAATAGTAAATTTTTCAAACAAAAAGATTAATTTTTTAATAAAAAAGATGAATTTTTAATAAAGTACATACATTTTTAACCCAATAATATAATTTTCAACCAAAAAGTTTAAATTTCTACTAAAAACAACGAACTTTCAACAAAATACATACATTTTCCATTTTTTTTCCATACAATTTTTAACGAAAAACATACACTTTTAAGCAAGTATTTGAATTTTAAACCAAGAAGATTTATTGTTTACTAAAAAAGACGAATTTACAAAAAATACATATTTTTTTAACCAAATAGTACAATTTTTAATTAAAAAAATTAACTTCCTAATTGAAAAAACGAATCTTCAACAAAATACATGAATTTTATACTAAAATAGATTTATTTTTAACCAAAAACATAAATTTTTCAAACAAAAAGATTAATTTTTTAATAAAAAAGATGAATTTTTAATAAAGTACATACATTTTTAACCCAGTAATATAATTTTCAACTAAAAAGTTTAAATTTCTACTAAAAACAACGAACTTTCAACAAAATGCATACATTTTCAATTTTTTTTCCATACAATTTTTAACGAAAAACATACATTTTTAAGCAAATATTTGAATTTTAAACTAAGAAGATTAATTTTCTAGTAGAAAAGAAGAATTTACAAAAAATACATATTTTTTAAAACCAAATAGTACGATTTTTAATAAAAAAATTAATTTTCAATAAAATACATACATTTTTAACGAAATAATAAGTTTTTACACAAGAAGATTAATTTTCTACGGAAAAAGACGCATTTTTAACCAAATACATACATTTTTACTAAGATTGTTGAATTTTCAACAAAAAAAAAAAAAGAATTCTTAACCAAAAACATAAATTTTTAACGAAAGAATTGAATTTTAATCCAAGAAAATTAATTTTCTACTAGAAGAGACAAATTTGAAACAAAAAATATATATTTTGCCCAAATAGTATAATTTTAAAACAACGATATAAAGTTTGTAATAGAAAAGACGAATTTAAAAAAAAACACATGAATTTTTATTCTAAAATAGAACAATTTTGAACCAAAAAGAATTATTTTTAACGAGAAAAGACGAAATTTTCAATTAAATACATTTATTTTCAAACAAGTGGTAGAATTCGCAACCAAAAAGATTAGTTTTTTAATGGAAAAGAAGAATTTTCAATAAACTATATAAAATTTTAGCCCAATAATATAATTTTTAACCAAAAAGTTTAAACTTTTGCTAAAAAAGACGAATTTGCAATAAAGTACATACATTTTTAACGGAATAATAATTTTTTAGACATGAAAACTAATTTTCTACGAAAAAAATGCATTTTCAAACAAAAAAAAAAAAAGAATTCCTAACTAAAAAAAATATATTTTTAACAAAATAGTTGAATTTCAAACCAAGAAGATTAATTTTCTACCAGAAAATACGAATTTACAAAAAAATATATATAATACTAACTAAATAGTAATATTTTCTAACAACAAAATTAATTTCCTAAACGAAAAGACGAATTTTCAACAAAGTACATGAATTTTATACTAAAATAGATTAATTTGTAATCAAAAAGTTTAATTTTTTAACGGAAAAGACGAATTTTCAAAAAAATAAATACATTTATTTTTTCCAAAATTGTATATGGAAGACTTTCAGACCTTTTTTTAAAACAATTTTTTAAGATTTAAAATTTTTTTAGGTAAACTGAATTTTATCTAGGTGTTTTAAAACGATTAAAAAATAATTAAAAATTTTAAAGATTTTTAAAGAATTTGGTAGTTTCATGAAAATGAAAGACATTTTTTCAGGTTCCTAGGAAAAATTAAAATAATTTTTTATTTCGAATAATTAATTTTAAGAAATTATTTAAAAAGGTTTCAGAAGATTTTTTTAATGAAAATTTTTTTATTTAGGAGGATAAATAAAAAATGCAGGAAAAATTTGAATAATTTTTAGAAATTAGAAGGCTCACAAGGCATGAAAAGATTAAAAAAAAAGGATTTTTCTTATATTTGTGTGAAAATTTTTAATAATTTTTTGTTTATAAATGAATTTTAAGAGAAAATTGAAAAAAGGTTTTTAAACATAACAAACAATTTCCTAAAATTTCGAAAAAAATTTTAAAGTATGTTTCAATTTGGCAAGATTACAGAATAAAAACGAAAAAAATCGGGTAGATTCAAGAAATATTTAGTAGAATTTAAAACAATTTGGAAATTTTCAAGAGAGTAATCAAAGTTTCTTAAAATTGCTGGGAAAATTTAGAAAATTGAAAGGTAATTTTTAAAAGTTTGGAATTATATTTGAAAATTTTGAGAAAAATTCGAGTCAGCTAAAAATATTTTCAAGCATTTAAAACTTTTTAAATAGATTACAAATATTTGAAAACTCGGCAACATTTACGAAAATTTATAAAATATTTTTTGATTTTTTCCCAACTTCTAAAAGTTCTAAACATCTTTTAAAAGTACTCGAATTTTTCATATTATTTTCTAAAATTATATATTATGAAAATTATATTTACATCAACCAAATAGTAAAATTTTTCACCAAAAAAATTAATTTCCTAATTGAAAAGACGAATTTTCAAAAAAATACATGAATTTTATGCTATAAAATAGATAGAATAGATCAATTTTTAACCAAAAAGATGAATTTTTTTAATCGGAAAAGAGGACTTTTCAAAAGACTATTTTAAATTTAACTATTTTAACGAAATAATAAATTTTTTAAATATAAGACTAATTTTCTACAAAAAAAGATGCATTTTCAAGAAAACACATGAATTTGTATTCTGAAATAGATCAATTTTGAACCAAAAAGAATTATTTTTAAGCAGAAAAAACGAATTTTCAATTAAATACATTTATTTTAAACTTAGTGGTAGAATTTATATTTTCAACAAAATGATAAAATTTTCTAAAAAAAATTAATTTTCTTATTGAAAAGAAGAATTTTCAATAAAATACATGAATTTTATACTAAAATAGATCAATTTTGAACCAAAAAGATTACTTTTTTATCGGAAAAGACTAATTTTCAATCAAATATTTATATTTTCAGCGAAAGAATAAATTTTTAAATAAGAATTTTTTAATTAAAAAGATGAATTTTCAACAAAATACATGAATTTTATACTAAAATAGATGAATTTTTAAACAAAAAGACTACTTCTTTATCGGAAAACACGAATTTTCGATAGAATTCATACATTTTTAACGAAATACTACATTTTTAAACGAAAAAGATCAATTTTAACCAAAAAGACGACTTTTTTTTATCGGAAAAGACGAATTTTTATTAAAATATATACATTTTAACGAAATAATAAATTTCTAAACAAGAAGATTAATTTTCTAATAGAAAAGATAAATTTACAAAAAATACATATTTTTTTAACCAAATAGTAAAGTTTTCAAACAAAAAGATTAATTTTCTAATAGAAAAGATGAATTTTCAAAGAGTATAATAAATATTTAACCAAATAGTTGAATTTTAAACCAAGAAGATTAATTTTCTACTAGAAAAGTCGAATTTTCAACAAAACACATGAATTTTTATTCTAAAATAGATCAATTTTGAACCAAAAGGAATTATTTTCAACCAGAAAAGACGAATTTTCGATTAAATAAATTTATTTTCAACCATGTGGTAGAATGTGTAACCAAAAAGATTAATTTTTTGATGCAAAAGAAGAATTTTCAATAAAATATATAAATTTTTAACCCAATAATATAATTTTCAACCAAAAAGTTTAAATTTTACTAAAAAAGACGAATTTTTAACAAAATATATGAATTTTATACTAAACTAAATCAATTTTTAACCGAACAGATTAATTTTTTATCTGGAAAGACGAATTTTGAATGAAATAAATAAATTTTTTACGAAATAATAAATTTTTTAAAAGTAAGACTAATCTTCCAAAAAAAAAAGACGCATTTTCAACAAAATACATACATTTTTACCCAAATTGTTGAATTTTCAACCAAAAAGAGGAATTCTCAACCAAAACAAAAATGAATTTTCAATTATGAACCAGAAAGATTAATTTTCTACCATAAAAGACGAATTTTCCATCAAACGCATACATTTTTAACAAAAGAATTGAATTTTCGAATATAAAAGATGAATTTTCAATAAAATACATAAATTTTATATTAAAAAATTTAATTTTTTAACCAAAAAGAGTAATTTTTTACCAGAAGAGAAGAATTTTCAATAAATTACATCCATTTTTAAGCAAGTAGTAGAATTTTTAACGAAAAAGATGAATTGTTGACTAGAAAAGGCAAATTTTGAAAAAATATGTACATTTTTAATTGAGCACTAAAATTTTCAGACGAAAAGAATAATTTCTACTAGCAAAGACGAATTTTCAATGAAATATATTTATTTTGAAATAAGTGGTATAAATTTTAACCAAAAACTTTATTTTTCTTATGGAAAAGATTAATTTTCAACAAAATACATGAATTTTGTATTATAATAGGTCCATTGTTAACCAAAATGATTAATTTTTTAACAAACCAGACGAATTTTCAATTAAATGTATACGTTTTCAACCAAATAATTGAATTTTCTACTAAAATAAATACGGATTTTTAACGAATTTGATAAATTTTTAACTAAATAGTTTGAACATTTTTGTAAGATTTTTATCAAAGAGAATTAATTTTTAAATAAAAAAAAACACCGTTTTCTTTTTAGTATTTTAATTCTGTACCAAATAATTTAATTTTTTTCCAAACTGTTGAATTTTCGAACTAAAAACTTAGATTTTCGACAAAACGGTTTAATTTTCCATCCTAAAATTTAAATTTTCAATAAAAAAAGTTAATTTTCAACCAATGAGTTGAATTTTTAACAAAATAAATCAATTTTCAGTAAAAAAAATTAATTTTTTAAGATGATGAAAAAAATAAGTTTTCAACTAAGAATATAAATTTAAAAAAAAATTATTATATTTAAAAGAAAATTTTTAATATATTTTGTTTAATAGCTAAAATATATTTAAATTATAATTTGAAATAAAACCAGTCAGTTTAATTTTCAACAAAATATTAAAATTTTTATTTAAAAAAATTAATTTCAAACAAAGAAAAAAGAATTTGTAACTAAAAATATAAATCTTCAAAAACAAAGCTCAACTGTTAAGAAATAAGTATAACTTTTAACCAAGGAAATTAATTTTCGACCTAAAAAGAGAAATTTTCTACAATATACATCAATTTGTAACCAAATATGTGAATTTCGAATCAAGAGGATTAATTTTTTACTAAGTAGTTTGGACAATGGATTTGTTGCTACTCTACATTTTTAAAAATAATGTTTGCTGTGAATGTTTTTCAGAAATGAAGTAGTTAAACTTACATTGAGGAGAATTATTTTTTAACTAAAAAAAAAAATAATTTTCTAAAAAAACAATTAAATTTTCTACCAAATCATTAATTTTATACCAAATTCTTGAATTTTGAAGCCTAAATTGAGCAATTATTAATTTCAGACGACATAAAATAAAAATAATTAATCTATTCATTTAAGAACATTTTAATCGTTAAATTTTAAGCGTTTTTAATTTAAATTGCTTCCAATGAAATAATTTGAAACATTTACAAATTTATTGATTCATTCTTCAGTTTAGATTTTAGATTTTAGCGGTATTTAATTGAAAAATTGTTTGTTAAAAATTTTTGTTTTAAAATTTGTAATCTAAAATGCTTTCATATGAAACGTGTAAATTATTGAGCGCCTAAATTCTTCAATTTTAAATGTATAAAATCACCAAAGGTTTAAGAACTCTAATTCGCAGTTCAGCTTTGATTACTTCAAATTAAAAAAATTATCAATGTTGAGAGTTTGAATTTTTTAATTTCTATGAGCGTAACAAATTTTTGTTAGCGAATTAATGACCAAGAATTGTTTTCTTCAATTAAGAAGGCCATCTTGAATTTGTATTAAAAATTATTGTAAAATAATATATATTTTATATTTTTAATATTTTTGTTTAGAGTGCCGGGCAGCACAAAATATTAGTTTTTATGGCAACGCAAGACATGATAGACTACCACACAGATATTTTATCAAATGTTTTATCCAAACCGGAAGACGAAGAAGATGAAGATTCTGATCCACTCGTGGATGTTGAATTTTTTAAACTTCATGGAAGCATGTCTCAAAAAGAAAGAACGGACGTTTTCAAGACTTTCAGACTGGCGAAGAGTGGCGTTCTACTCTGCACGGTAAGTAAATCAAAAATATTAATTAAAATTATCGCAATTTTTAGACTCGATATTATTATTTTTAACAATTAGTTAGAGTAGGCATCATACGTCTACAAAAAAATATTTTATGGCTTATAAGGACGTTATGTTGTTCAAATCTCGACCTTTAACTGCCGGATCTTGTATTATCTCCTCTTTCCACTTTTTACTCCATACTTTCCTGCCATACTCATCCCCCCTCCTCATTCATTATTACCCCTTACTTACGCATTACTGCCTTCTCTCCACTCATTACTGCCCCCTCCTCAAC
>NC_046665.1:130604250-130605899 GCF_010883055.1 Belonocnema kinseyi
ACTTACAAAAAAAGTTCTTAGGTTCAAAAAAACATTCAGTGAACTGAAAAACTGTGGTCGGTAATATAGGTATTTAGCTGTGTCACATGCCCTTAAAAAAATTTTAACTATCAATTCCAACGGCATCAGCCGGTAACGTTGTACACGAAAATACGAACCCTGGCGGCCACTAGACGAGTCTCTGGAGGGTTCGCAATTTCGTGTACAACGTTACCGGCTGATACCGTAGGAATTGACAGTTGAAAATTTTTTTACATCTTTTATTATTAAGCTTTGTATTTAAACGTAGTTTTCTTTCGGTTATTGCATTTCTCACAGTTTGAGACCGATATTTTATTTATAAAAAAAGTTCGAACGTTCAAAAAATTTCGAGGTTCAGAAAAAAGATGAAATAATTTTCAGTAGAGTTCCTACCAAAATGCAGTACCTAGACATACTTTATTGTACTCTAATACATTTTTCAAAGTTTCAGCTCGATATTTTATAAAATTCTTAGGTTCAAAAAAACATTCAGTGAACAAAAAAAGTGAGGTCGGTAATATAGGTATTTAGCTGTGTCACATGCCCTTAAGGGTTTAGCGGGTACTGACACTATTAAATATAATGAGAAAAATGTAATTGGAATTGAATAAAATTTTCATTCATGAACATATAGCATAAAAATATGTAAAGAACATTAAAAATAGTTTATTCAATAATTCAACTTGTTGAAAAAAACTATTTTTCAGGGGAACAAATATAAATTATAATGTTATAACACGTCCAAGATGTAAATACAATCAATGTTTAAACATCTTTGTTTTAAAGACTTAAAAGGATATAATGATAAAAGAGAGCAATTAAAGAAATTTATTTTTGTATTTTTCACCGATTATTAAATAAAATGGTTTCGAATGCAAATTTAGTTAAATTCAATTAGAAATACATTGTATCGATTATATATTCATAAGTGAGAGTATTTACATGGTAAGCTTAAACTTAGTACTATTCAAATTTTTCTCCAGTTTTTTTTTAACATTCCATTGATAACATTGTTCATTTGTTTTCGACAATAAACTTTAAGAATCATATTTTACTTTTTATTCAAATTCAAATCTAAGAACTTTGCCAGGATTATTGTATGACCATATAAATCATATTTTGTCTTTATTATTCATAAAAAATGATTGGAAAAGTATTTTGAAATGTTAAATGAGTAACACTGTTTTAATTTCAAGAATTTTTTGCATGGAAATAACATTTTGTTTCTTAGAAAATTAAAAAAAAGTGATTTAGTCCCATTGTTTTCTATGTAAGAACAGAGAGTGATGGGACAACTAGCGCCGCGCTGGACATATTAGGAACTAATCAACTTGGGACAGTTTCGTGGTCAAGTTAAAATCTGAAATATGGAGAGATGCACAGGGCTGCAATCAGCTGAGTTCGCTTCCTGTTCAACTTAAATGGTTATTCACAATAAAATTATGTCTCATACATCCGTGAGAGAATTCGAGACCCTGATTGGCTGCGCGAATTACATGGTTGGGAATCTACATTGGCTGTCAGGCTCTCTTTTCTCTATAACTGTATTCAAGAAGGAAATTCGCTTTCCAGTATTGATGTAATAAACTTTAATTATCTTATTTTAAAAATTCGAGTCTGGACTGGGG
>NC_046665.1:130605999-130611810 GCF_010883055.1 Belonocnema kinseyi
ATACATAAAATATCGGTCTCAAACTTTGAGAAATGCAAGAGCCGAAAGAAAACTACGTTTAAGTACAAAGCTTAATAATAAAAGATGTAAAAAAATATGTTTTAACAATCAATTCCAACGGCATCAGCCGGTAACGTTGTACACAAAAATACGAAACCTGGCGGCCACTAGGCGAGGCTCTAGAGGGTTCGTATTTTCGTGTACAACGTTACCGGCTGATGCCGTTGGAATTGATTGTTAAAATATATTTTTTTACATCTTTTATTATGAAGCTGTGTACTTAAACGTAGTTTTCTTTCGACTCTTGCATTTCTAAAAGTTTGAGACCGATATTTTATGTGTAAAAAAAGTTCGAACGTTCAAAAAATGTTGAGGTTCAGAAAAAAGATGAAATAATTTTCAGTGAAGTTCCTACCAAAATGCAGTACCTAGAAATACTTTATTGTACTCTAATACATATTCCAAAGTTTCAGCTCAATATTTTATTTACAAAAAAAGTTCTCAGGTTCAAAAAAGCATTCAGTGAACTGAAAAAGTGAGGTCGGTAATATAGGTATTTAGCTGTGTCACATGCCCTTAAATATTAAGTTTGAACTTGTATACTATTAAAACTTTTTTCACAAAACTATTTACATATTTTATTGATATAAATATTATTTACTGCATTTTCAGGTATAAAAAGGATTATATTTAACTTTTTATTCAAATTCAAATCTAATATTCCACTTTACCAAGTATATTGGGTGAAGTTTTAATTCATGTTTTCCATTAGAATTTATATACATCGCTTGGAAAATTGTTTTGAAGAATTTTGTATCACAATATATATAATACAATATAAAATAAGTTTCATTCCAACTTTTTTTTTTAATTCTAAGCGTAATTGTTAACTAAATAGCAATTTTTCATTTTAGATTTTCATTTTTTAGGGTATATTTTCCATTTAGATAATTTTGAAGTGCAGTTTTGAAGGCTTACTTAATAAAAAAGATTAAAAGCTTTTGTGATTGAAATTTTTTTATAAAAAAGGTTTTAAGTTGATCAACTGTAAATATAAATTCATTAATGATTTTTAAAATTGAACTGTAGTTCGTCTATTCGAAATTGAACAATAATTGAATGATTTTATTGGGCGATTCTCAATCAGTTAAAATTAAACAATTTACAGATTTTAACGTTAAAAATTGAACTACTTCAATTCAAAAGCCTTAGTAGTTAATCAAACGTAAACTTCCGACTGTAACTTTATAAACATTATGTTGTTTCAGTATAAAATATACCATTTTTAACCTTTTCAATTTAAACATTTTTAATTAAGAAAAAAGGCAATTTTTTAATAGTCAGCAATGTTTGAGTGTTTGTTTAAAATGGAATATTAAAAAACTAAACAATTCGAAACTAATTTGTTTAAAGCAGAAAGCCTTGAATCGTTAAAATTTCAGAGAGCTAAACTCAAAGTTAGAAGGTCAAAATGTTAATTTTATTGTTCTGTTCAAAAAAATTATATTTTTTTATTAAATTTTTTTATTAAAATTGTGAAACTTTAAAAGATTATGAAAGGTTTTAATATAGTAAAAAAAATATCTTAAGATTCCGGGTAAAATCCAAAATGATTTTTTTATTTCGAAAAATTAATTTCAGCAAAATATTTAGGAATATTTCAAAATAATAGCAAATTTTTATAAATAAATAACAATTGAATAGTTATGAATTCGAAGAAAGTAATTGGAATAAGTTTAAGAGATATTTAGAAGTTTTGAACAAGTTAAAAAATAAGTTTATACTTTAAAAGGATGTCAACAAATTTTAAACAAAATTTAGATATTTTAAGATTTCATACAAAAAATTTAGAAGCTTTTCAAGCATTTTGAAAGGTTCTAAAATATAAAAAAAAATTATTTAGATTCATTACAAAATTAACAATAATTTTTTATTTTGAAAAATTTATTTCAAGAGAATATTTAAAAAGATTTTCAAACATTTCCAAAACTGTAAAAGTAATAATGTAAAGATTCCGAAACATTTAAAAGAAAATGTAGATTTTGAAATATTTTAATAGAAAATTTGCTAGGTTTTTAGATATTTTGAAAGATTTCGAGATCAGGAATTTTTTTGGAGGTACCTAGAAATATTTAAAGTGATTTTTCAGTAAGAAAATATACTTTTATAAAATGTTGTAAAAGATTCAAACAAAAAATTGGATGTATAAATAACAATTGAACAATTATTTATTTGCAACGGCTCAAATAAAAATAGCTTAACTTATAATTTAAAAAGTGTAACATAAAAATTTTTAATCTTTCAGTTTTTGATATGTTTAACTTAAAATTGCTTGAAATGATATAATTTTTGAAAATTCATAAACTTGTTGATTTATTCTTCAATTTAGGACATTGAAAATAATAGCGCTCATTTATAAATAATACAAGTTTTGATTCGTTAAAACGATTTTCTCATATAAATAATTTTTCAAGAAGAAGAAAAAATCTGTCTCTGTGGGAAAAACCAGGAAATGACAGTGAATTTCTTTTTTGACAGGAAATTTAAAAAATTTTGACTAAACAAATCTATCCAAAGTTGATTTAAATCATTTTTAAAAATAATTAGTAAGATTGTTATCTTTTTCCATTATTATTAATTATTGTTAATTTAATTATTATTAATTATTTATTAATTTTAAGATTTTTGATAAAATCTTTTTTAGTTCATGAATTGTTAATATCAATTAATCAATGATTTTGAAAATTGAATTGTACTTTGAGATCCAAAAATTGAATAATAATTGCTTTTGCATGACGATTCGGAATCAGTTCACAATTTGAGAATTTTTAGGTTTTAACGTTAAAAATAAACTGTTTCAATTAAAAAGTCTTATTAGTTAAACAAATGTAAAACGCCCGACTGAAGCTTTATAAACTTTCTTCGATTAAAAATAACTTCAAAATAATATATTCATAATTAAAGGTTTTCATTACATTTCAAATATTATTTCAGTCTTAAATATTCCATTTGTAAACCATTTAATTAAAAAAATAATAATTAGATAAAGAAACGATTAAATTAATGTTTAGAAATATCTGAATGTTCATTTAAAATCAGTAATTATAAATTCATTTTTTAAAACTAAACAAAAAGACTGAAATTTGAACGTTACGATTTTTATTGTTCTATGTTAAAAAATGTAATTTGTACCTCAAATTGTTGAATTTTCATGTATATATGTAACAGTTCAACATCCATTATTTTAAGACAAAATTCGAGTAAGTTCAAGAAGAATAACCAAATTTTATATAAAAATTAAAAATTATTTCTTATTTTGAAAAAAGAATATTTAGAAATATTTATAAAGATTTAGAAAATTATTAAATTATTATGTAAAATTTAGAAGCATTTTAAGGATTTTTAAACTATTTAAAATTTAAATAATTTTACTTTTAATTTAAGAAGTGTTTGGTTTATAGAACTTTGAACATTTTTTAATTCCTTGATCGATTCTTCAATTGAGAGCATTGGAAATGATAACGTGGATTTATATTTCTGGAACTAATTTTGATAGAAAATTCCTCTTTTTTTTATTGAAAACTTGTCTTTTTGGATAGAAAATTGTTCCTTTTTATTAAAAATTAATTTTTTTTAAGTCGTATTTTTTGGTTGAAAATGAATTATTTTTCATTTACCATTCTACTTTTATATTTTTGGTCCAGAAATCATGTCTTTCGATCCAAAATTCTACTATCTTGGTGAAAAAATTAATAATATTCTCTAAAAAATGCATCTTTTTTTGTCGAAAGTTAATTTCTTTTTGTTTAAAAATTCTCTAATTATAATTTGGTTGAAAAAAAAATTCATAGATTATAATAAGAATATTTTATTTAAAAAACCCCATAGGACATTTAAATTTTTTCATTTCGCAAATAATTTCCCATAAATTTTGTTTCTTTTGATGAAAAAATACTTCCTCAAATTTCCTCTTATTAAAAAAAAAAAATTGGTTTCCAAAACAATTTTACTATCTAGAATTATATACGCCGGATTTTTCTTCTACAGTTTAGAAAGAATTCTATCCATAATTAATCAATTAAAAATATTTATACTAGGTGAGAGATTAGTAATGGTAAAATAAAAAAATCAGAAAAATAAAAATCAGGACGCTAAAATTCTCGAATAATAATATTTCTTAATAATAAAATTGCCTGACAGTTTATAATATTACCAAATTGGAAAATTCGAGAATAGAAAAATATCCGAACAAGAAAATTCCAGAATGTAACAATTACCATTTTATGAACAAAAAAATAAGTTTATTGCATAAAAAATTTAAAAAAAATCTAATACACATTTTATTTAGAACTTAGTTACAATTTTAAAGTAGTAATAATTTTTTTCAACCTTTAAACATTGATATTTCTGGAAACTATTATTATTTAAGGATAAAAATTAGAAATTTGCCATTTTTTCGGATTTGAAGAAAATTATTGTCGTACTATGTTATCTCTAATTTTGATTTTTACGGAACAAAATAATTGTTTTGAATCGAAAATTCCGAATTTTCGATTCAACATCCCCGCGTCTCGGGAGCAAGTTTTTTTAAAGGAAAATATTGCTAATTAGCTTTTTAATCGCTGTCCAAAGCCGATTTTGAAAACTCAGAAAATTTTAACCTGAAAATTCTCTGACGATTTTCTAGGAATTGGCTAACTTTTTTACATCAAACTTTAGTTTTCCGTATTAAGAAATTTAATATCTCGGAAGCATAATTTTATTTTATTTTTAAACTAGAAATTAAATGTTTTATCGCAATCCGCAGCCGAACCTTTTGCAATTTTAGGTTAGTGTTTTATTTACCTGGCATTTTTTTTATTACATAAGTTTTATTTACCTGTATTCTGAAACTGAATATCTCGGAAGAATGATTAAATTTCTTTATTATACTGAAAATTTAAACTTTTATCGCAATCCGCAGCCGAGTCTCTTGTAATTTTAGGTTAGTTTTCATATTAAAATTGGCAACTTCGACTTCCATATTTCCTCGAATCCGCATGACTTTTTTCTATAAAACTTTATTTAACTTTATTTTGAAACTGAATATCTCGGAAGAATTATTTTATTTTTTTATTAGACTGAAAATTTAAACTTTCATCGCAATCCGCAGCCGAGTCTCTTGTAATTTTAGGTTAGTTTCACTTTAAAATTGGCAACTGGCAAGTCCATATTTCCACGAACCTGGTCGACTTTTTTCATAAAATTTTATTTATTCTTACTCAGAAACCTAACATTTTAGATGCTTGATTTTATTTTATTTTCAAAATGAAAATTGAATCCTTCATCGCAATCCGCAGCCGAGCATGTTGCAATCTCAGGTTAGTATTACTTTAAAATTGTCAACTTCGACATCTATATTTCCTAGAATCCGGAAGACTTTTTTTATAAACATTTTATTTAATTTTATTTTGAAACTGAATATCTCGGAAGAATGATTTTATTTTTTTGTAGACTGAAAATTGGAACTTTTATCAACAATCCGCAGCCGAGTCTGTTTTATAATATTAAATTAGTGTTACTTTAAAACTGGCGACTTCCACATCTATTTCCTTGATACTCGATAACTCTGTTTGATCAAATTTTATGAAATTTTATTATAAACGTGAATATGTCGTAATTATTTTCTTAAATTAATTTTTAAACAGAAAATTGCATTATTTTGGAAATATTATTTTATTTTCTAACCTTAAATCAAATCCTGTATCGCAATCAGCAGCTGAACCTCATGCAATTTCAGGATACTCTGAAACTTAATGTCTCGGTAGAATA
>NC_046665.1:130611910-130628003 GCF_010883055.1 Belonocnema kinseyi
AGTATTACTTTGAGATTGGCAACTTCCACATCAATTTCGTCGAATCCGGATAACTTTCTGTTATCAAACTTTATTTACTTGTATTCTAAAATGGACTATTTTTGAAGCGTGTTCTTATTTAATTCTCAAACTGAAAATTGTGGAATTTATCGCAATCCGCAGCCGAGTCTGTTGCAATTTTAATTTCGTGTAACTTGAAAATTGTGAAAATCCACTCTGTTTGATGAAATTTGATGAAATTCTATTCTGAAATTGAATATCTCAAAAGCGTATTTTTTATTTAATTTTTAAACTAAAATTAAATCTTTTATCGCAATCCGCAGCCGAGTCTTAGCCATTAATTTTCAATTAATGTAGTCGAATATTCGCAGTTTTAATAGAAACGCATGGCAGGAGAACATACTAATAATAATCCAGATCATAATTAATAACTAACGGCGGAGGTGGTTCCGTTCTGAAATATGAAATACGCGATCGGTCGTAAATAAAGTGATATACCGCAATCCGCGGCTTCCGCGATCATAAAAATTAATAACAATATGAATGAAACGAAGAAATTAAAAAAATCGAGGAGCGAAAGAAAGGATACTTATATCTATAAGAGTGGGCACACCCCAGATTGTAAATTAGGCCGTGGCTTATTCTTTCAAATGGAATTTAATATCTTTGGACCCACGCTGCGTTCTGAGGTTAAAAATTATGCACACGTACGAGGCTTTCGTAACGAGCATAATTATCATTGCCAGTTCGTTCTAAACCACTGGTTTATTAGTTCCGCTAACTTTGCGTATAACATTTTCTCATTATCTCTACTTATTTGACAAAATTCGCTCAAACGAGTCAATTTTTTATCATTACGAATTTTAGCCTCTTCTCAGAGACAATGATGAAGGTAATATCTCGGGAAAGATTTTATTAATTAGATTAAATTCCAGGGTGGCTCCTGGACCGGGAAACCGGGAAATGACAGTAAATTTATTTCTTTACCGGGAATTTTACAAATTTTCAGAAGAAAAATATTCCAATTTCGATTTCAAAAGTTTTTTTTTTTTTAAGTGATTAGTTGAATTGTTATCTTTTTCATTTATTTTATTATTCTATTTACAAATGCATAGCTCAAAAATTTTTAACTTACACAATTAACCATTTTAAATTTTTACTTTGAACAATTTTAAAATTTTTGTCTTGAAGACTTGAACAATTAAAAATTAAAGTGAACAATAATTGATTTGTAAAAAGGATTGTAAATCAGTTCAAAATTTAAGAATTTTCAGATATTAACGTTAAAAATTAAACGGTTTCAATTTGACAGGCTAAGCAATAAACAAAATATTAACCTCTGATTGAAATTTTATAAACTATTTTCAACCTAATAATAATTTGATAATAATACATGCTTTATTAAAGGATTTTATTAAATTTAAAATATTGTTTCAGGCTAAAATATTCCATTTTGAACCCATTGAATTTCAAAATTTTGAATTAGAAAAAAGAATAATCATTCAATATTTAGCAATATTTGACTGTTCATTTAAGACTAGTAAACTGAAACCAAATATTTAAAAGTAAAGTGAATTTTTAAAAGATTCAAAATTATCATGCGAATTAAAAAAAATCCTTAAAGTCTTCCAGATACTTGTTGGTCAATTTTGTAAATCTTTTAAAAACTTTTTAAATATTCTCTTAAAAAAATTTCCAAAATAAAAAATGATTTTCAATTTTCATTGGAACCTAAATAAATTGTTTTTATTCTATTGATGACTTTTACAATTCTTGAAAAGATTCTAAATTTTTTGTTTGAAATCTGCAGCAATTCATATTTTGTTTTAAATTCGGCAATCATTTCAAGTTTGCAAATAACTTTGAATCTTTACAAAACTTCTAAATATCTCTTAAAATTATTTAAGTTTTTTATACAAATAAATGTTTAATTGTTATTTAAACCTCCAAGTTTTTAAAGGAAATTTTTGAAAATTTTCAGGATTTCTTAACATAAAAATAATAGTAAAAATTAAGTTTCCTCAATAAAAATTTTCTTGTTTCATCAAAAAAATATTTTTAATTCAAAGTCTTAGGTCTTCTTTTATATTATTTTTTATATTAAATTAAATATATAAATTTAATAATATGTTGTTTTTTTCTGGCCGGTTTTATTAAATTTAAAATATTTGTTGAGTCTATTTTATTCAATTTTTAACCCATTTAATTCGAATTTTTTTATTTTAAAAAAAGAATAAGTGTTTAATATTTAGCAATATTTTACTGTTCATTTGAGATGAGTAAATTGAAACCAAATATTTCAAAGTAAACATTTTGTAACTGAATTGTTTTGCATAGTAAGCTTTCAATATGAAATTGTTAAATTTTTAAGTATAAGTAACAATTGAACACTTGTTATTTAAAATTTTTTTTAGTAATTTCAAGAGATATTTAGAAATTTTGAAAAGATTAAAAAATTAATTAAAAACTTGAAATGATTTCAAGGAATTTAAACGAAGTAAGTTAAACTTTTTTCAAAACTTCTAAATATATTTTTTAATTAATCGGATTTTGCCTACAATTTTTTTAAAATCCTGCAAATTAAAAAAAAATCCTTAAGAACTTCCAAATTCTTTTATTACAATTTTTGAAATGTCTTAAAATCTTTTTAAACTTTATGTTTTTTTTAATTCTGCCAAATTTGTTTTAAATTTACAGGATTTTCTAAAATTTGAAATAAAATTAAAAAAATTGTCAAGAATTCCTAAACTGTTTGAAACAAAAATAATTTAACTTCTAATTTAAGAATGTCTGTAGCTTAAAATTACTTAAAATAATATAATTTAAAAATTTTTCTAAGTTCATTGCTTGATTCTTTAATTTAGATTATTATGATTTCTACTTTATGTACAGTCGCAAATTTTTTATATTATCTCAGTTTACAGATGAGTTCAAAATTATTGAAAACATTTTAAAGTATAAAGATTTTAGGAATTCAAAAGTATTTTTGTGGGGTTTCAAAGATTTTAGTGTATTTTAAAAGATTCCAATGTGTTTCAGAAAATTTGGAAACTTTTCCAGGGTTTTTAAGAAATTTCAATAAGTTTCAACTTTTTTATCTAATTAATTTTTTTTTAATTTTGACGAACTTTATTAGATTCTTAAGTGTATTAGTTGTTTTCAAAATAACTGACAAATATATTACAAAATTTTGAAGATTTGATAAAGATTTGAAAGGTTTCACAAAGATCTAAAATATGTCACAAAGCTTTCAAATGATTTGAGAAGATTCAACAGATTTCAAGGGACTTCTATATAGGTATTTCTTTTCGAAGGCTTTCTAAGGATTTCAGCATATTTAAGGAATTTCCAATTTTTTCTGATGTTTTAAAAAAATTTCACAGACATATACATTTTTTTAAAGATTTCACAAAGATTTCAAGGATTTCACAATGATCTTCAAGATTTTACGAAGATTTCACAAAACTTTCAGGTTTCAGAAGATTTAATAAATTTCAAGGGACCAATATATGGGGATTTCTATTCAAAGGATTTCGGAATTTTTTAACGGATTTCACTATATTTAAGGAATTCATAGGGTTTCATAAAAAATTACCAGATTTTAATGGATTTCTACGTGTTTCAAGGATTTTGAAGATTTTCAAGGATTTCATTATATTAAGGGTTTCATAGGATTTTATAACAGATTATAAGATTTGAGGGATTTCCATTTATTTCAAGTAATTTTGAAGATTTCAAGCGGTTTTAAAAGATTGACGAATTTTGAAAATTATTTTGAAAGGATTTTAAAAGATTTTTCAAGTCTTGAGGGATTTCACAAATATCTAAAAATTGCAGGGATTTTATAAAAATTAAAAAATTTTAAGAATATTTTTAATTATTGCAGAAAGATTCAAAAGATTTCACTAAGATCTAAAAGATTTTACTGTATTTAAAGATTCATAGGATTTCTAAGGAAATTATCAGATTTTAAGGAATTTCCACGAATTACAAGAATTTTGAAGATTTTAAAGGATTTCATCATATTTAAGGGTTTCTTAGGATTTCATATGAAATTTTAAGATTTTAGGAATTTCCACTTATTTTAAGTAATTTTGAAGATTTCGACCGGTTTTAAAAGAATGATGAATTTTTCAAGTATTTTGAAAGGATTTCAAATTTCATACAAATTTTAAAGATTTCAAAAGTATTAAAAAAATCGCACGAACATTTAAAACTGGTAGAAAATTCCTTTTTTTTTGTGAATTAATTTTTTTAACTGAACGTTCTAACTATTCGGTTTAAAATTTAATTATTTACTGTTGGGTGAAAAATATAACTGTTTTGTAGAAAATTGATCTTTTTGGGTATGAAATTAATCTTCTTTTTTAAATATTCACCTTTTTAACTGTAAATTCAACTTTTTTTTGACAAATTAGTCTTTTTGGTTTAATTCAACTTTTAAAAAATTCGCTTTTTTCAAAATGTACTTCATCCATTAAAAAATTTTTTTTTGTTTATAATTCAACTATTTAGTTAAAATATAAACTATTTATTTCAAAAATCAACTACCTAGTAGAAAAATTACCTCTTTTTTTGAAAATTCGTCTCTTTGAGCAGAAAATTAATTATTCAATTTTTTTTAATTCGTCTTTTTTGGTTGAATTTAACTGGTAGAAAATTCTTTTTTTTTTGTTCTAAATTAATTTTTTTAAATAAAAATGTAACTCTACCGTTGAAAATGTAACTATTTTCTGTTGGGTGAAAAATAAAACTATTTATTAGGTTAAAAAATCGTCTTTTTTAGTTCAATTTAACTCTTTAAAAAATTTGATTTTTTTTTCAAAATGTACTTCATCCATTTAAAAAAATTTTTGTTTAAAACTTAACTATTTAGTTAAAATATAAACTATTTATTTGAAAAATCAACTACTTAGTAGAAAAATTAATTTTTTTTTTAGAAAATTCGTCTATTTAAGCAGAAAATTAAACTGCTTTTTTTTAAATCATCGTTTTGATTGAGGATTCAAATTTTTTTTAATTCGTCTTTTTTGGTTGAATTTAACTAGTAGAAAATTCCTTTTTTTTTGTTGGGGTAAATTAATTTTTTTGAATAAAATGTAACTCTACCGTTGAAAATTTAACTATTTTTGTTGGGTGAAAAATAAAATTGTTTTGTTGAAAATTCGTATTTTGGGTTGGAAATTAATATTCTTTTTTAAATATTTATCTTGTTAGCTGTAAATTCAACTATTTTTTGAAAACTTTGTATTTTTTTATCAATTTAACTCGTGAAAAATTCGCTTTTTTGCTCAAAATGTACTTCTTCCATTTTTGTTTGATTTTTTTGATTTTTTTTAATTCAACTGTTTAGTTAGCAGTTCAATTATTTTAAAAATTAACTACTTAGTAGAGAAATTACTTCTTTGTTGATAATTCAAAATGTCGGGTGAAAAATTCAACTGTTTTCGGAAAATTAATTTATTTTGTTGAAAGTTCGTCTCTTTGAACAAAAAATTAATTTTTTTTTTTAAATTATCGTTTTGATTAAGGATTCAATTTTTGTTTTAAATTCGTCTTTTTGGTTCAATTTTACTGGTACAAAATTCGCTTTTTTGTTCGAAATGTAATTTTTTCATTTTCGCTTGATTTTTTTTAAAGTTCAACTATTTGGTTAAAATTAAAACTATTTCTTTGAAAAATTAACTGCTTAGTAGAAAAATTACTTTTTTTTTGAAAATTCAAAGTTTCGGGTGGAAAATTCAACTGTTTTTTGGAAAATTAATCGTTTTCATTTAGGATTCAACTTTTTTTTTAAATTCGCATTCTTTGGTTCATTTTCGCTCGTAGAATATTCGCCTTTTTGTCGTAAATTAATTGTTTAAACGAAGAATTTAACTGTTCGGTTGAAAATTCAACTATTTTTTGTTGGTTGCAAAATATAACTTTTTAGAAAATTCAAGAGTTAGTTAAAGTTTAATTTATTTGAAAAATTTAGTACTTGGTTGAAAAATAATTTGAGTTTTGTTTTGAAAATTCGTAGGTTTGGGTGGAAATTTTAACTGTTTTGTGAAAAATTCGTCTTTTCGAGAAAAAAAATTAATCTTCTTTTTCGAAAAATCATTATTTTGGTTGAGGGATCAACTATTTTGTTAAAAATTCTTCTTTTTGTTTAATTTAAGTAGTTAAATATTAGTTTTTTTTATCATTTAAATTCATTTTTTAAACTAAAAATATAACTCTTTCATGTTTGGTTAGAAATTTATATTTTTAGTAAAAAGTTAATTTCTCTGGATAAAAAAATATATTCTGGGTGAAAATTCATCTCAATTGTAAGAAAATTACTTAGATTTCAACCGTTTTTTAAATAATTAGTTAAATTGTGATCTTTTTCAATTATGATAGCATTCAGTTTAGAATGTCTATTTGAATTAAAAGAATTTCAAAATGCAGTTTTAAAGACTTCAGCAATTAAAAATTAGAACCGTTTAAAATCGAATATTTTTTATAACAATCCTTTTTAGTTGATGAACTGTGAATATGAATAAAATTATGATTTTTAAATTTGAATTGCACTCTAAAAGTTAAAAAATAAATAATAATTGATTGTAAAAAACGATTCTGCATCAGTTCACAATTATAGAACTTCCAGATATTAACGTTAAAAATTAAACTGTTTCAATTGGAAAGTCTTAAGCAAATGTAAACGCCCTATTCTAGCTTTGTAAACGTTTTTTTATTTTTACAATAACTTTTAAATAATATATTTATGATTTGAGGCTTTTATTAAATCAGTCTAAAATATTCCATTTTTACACCACGTAATTTTAAATTTTTCAATTAAAAAAAAGAACAGTTACTTAATATTTAGAAATATTTGACTATACGTTTAAAATCAGTAATTATAATTAAAACACTCAAAACGGAACAAAAAAACTAAACTTTGAAAATTACAATTTTAATTGTTCTATTTAAGAAATTTAATTTGTAAGTCAATTTCTTAAATTTGGATGTAAAAATAACAATTTAACACCTATTATTCTTGGATATAAATTTTGGCAGATTTCGAACATGAAATTTAGAAGCTTTTTAATAATAACATTTTTTAAGAATGCTAGGAAAATTGTATATAATTTGTTTGATTATTTGAAATTCGAATAATTTAAAAAGATATTTAGAAGTTGTGAAAAACGAGCTGGAGCAGGGCATTTGTTATTATAATGAATTCTAATTCTAAGTTAAAACGGGACATTTTTGAGAAAAATTAAAATAATGAATTGGAACAGGGAATTTAAAAAAATTCGAATTCTTTTTGGAAGCGAAACATTTTCGAAAAGTATTAAATTCCGGATTTGAGCAAGGAATTTTCAATTTTTAACCAATTCTGAGTTGGAACTGGAATTTATTCAGGAAAATAACAATTCTCAATCAAAAATTGAATTTTTCCACCACTATTATTTTTTATTGTTAAAACGATATATTTCCGAAAAAATTAAATTATGAATTGGAACAGGGAATTTTTCCAAAAAGTTCTAATTCTTAGAATTAGTTGAAATAGGAAATTTTCTAAAAGAATTAAAATTCTGGATTTACACAAGAAATTTGTTTAAAAGAATTAAAATTCCGTATTTAAATAGGGAATTTTCAATTTTTAACCAATTCTGAGCTGGAATTAAAATTTAAAATTGCATAAAATAATTGTTAAATGAAGCAAATTTTAAACTTCAATTTTCGAAGTTTGAAATTCAATTTTCACTTTGAGTGCTGTCATTTGCAGTTCAGTTCTTATTGCCAGTATGGAAATAACCCCATTTGGCCTTATTGCAAGTCGGACACTAATCGGGGGCTAGTCGGGTTATTAATTTTGACAAAGTACCCAGTCGGGGACTAATCGGGGACTATTTGCACTTTTTGTTGTGAAAATTTCAGTCGGGGCCTAGACGGTGTTTCGTCAAGGGCTAGTCGGGCCTTTTAGTTCACTAATGATTTTTTTTTATTCTAAAACACTAAGAATATATTTAACAATAATTTTACACCGTTTTTTGGAGTAAAGATTTATTAATGTTAAATTAATCTCAAATATACTTAATAAATAATTATTAAGTTAATAATTTTATACGAAAATCAACTTTTTTATAAAAACAACGATTAAAATCTTCAAAAAGACGTAATCTTATTTTTTTGTAGTATTTTTTAGAAAATTTCGAATTTCTAGAAACTTTTATTAACAGGTGAAAGGTCTGCCGAAAGTCATGAGACTTTAAATTGGTACAGATGCTTATTTCTAAATTAATCTGAAAGGTTTGCCATTTGTAAATAAAGTTTAATCCTTCATGTAGTTGAAATTGGAAAGAGAAAAAGTTTTTGATTAATCAGTGAAGAGGAGTATACCAGTAGTAAAATTAGTAAGCACGGTACAGTTCAGATTTCGCTACCACCTTCATTTGAGTCTCGCGGTTCTGGACTTGTAGCTTTAAAGAAAATCCGCAAGGGCGCGACGTGCCGCCTCTCGCTCAATAGAAATGACGCGTCGAGTGTTTAAGGCAGCAGTACACGTAACGAAGCATAATTACCTGGAGCAGAGACTACCGTTATCAACATAGCAGTTCCTTCAAAGCGAAGCTCTTCCATTGCTGCGTTCCAGCTGAAGTTTTTTTTTAAAATTAGTATTTCACAAATTTTGGGGAATTTTAGTTACATGAATTTATGCATTTTTAAGCGTAGGATATGTTCCCTATTAAATCTTGGGTAAATTTGAGCACTTGTAATATTTCAAAAAATTTTATGTCGATTTCCGTAAATAATAAGTATTTTGACAAACTTTTAGGGAATGTTTCACAAATTTTGGGGAGTTTGGTTAATATTCCACGTGGATGTATTATCATATGACCCCTGCTAGTACCCGTTCAGGCCCCGACTAGGGTAAGTCTAGGCACCTGACTAGCCCCCGACTAATTTACCGTGACGCTACTGTTCGGGGGCTAGTCAAATGACCCGACTAGGCCCCGACTTTAAGTGGGGTCGAATTGTCGGGAACCAGACTAGTTCCCCATTTGAATTTCTACACAGGTGCTTCGAATGGAACAATTATATTTATTGTTTTATTTTTTAAATTTCATTGACCGTGAAAAATGTTGGCGAACCGGGAAAAGACCGGGAACTTTTTTCTATGACAAAAACGGCCACCCTGTTATTGTTTTTTACTTTGGGGAGTCTAACTTTGTTAAAAATATTTTCTCATTAACCCTGCTTTGAGAAAATTGGCTCAAAAGAGTAAATTTTCTATATGTATGGATATTATCCTCTTATTAGCGACAATAATAGGTAATTTTTCTTTATATGGAAAATGACGAGGAATTTAATTTCCTTGCATAAGCGTACATGCTAAATGGAAAATGATTTTTCTATTGGTTCTGCATATTGTTGTTAATAATAGAGAAAAATTATTTGAATAATGTAAAAATGTTTGAAGCGGAACTAAATAACTCTTGAGTAGCAATTATCAGAATAGATTCTGAGAAAGAAAAATTATAGATTATATATCGAAACAATTTGCAAATTGTCTCAACGCGTTTTCAATCATCTCTAAATTGCTTTATAATGGTTAAGGCAAACCGACTCTTATGCGTAATATTGCATTGCTGTAATATATATAGCTATCAGATCGTTACAGATGATAAAAAGTGTTTCTACATTTATTGAATAACGGATCAACGCAGATTACCTGGTACTTTTCGATTGCGAAGGAGCTACAGATAATTGTTAAAATATTGTTTTAGTACAAGGAAAACAGGGTTGGGAATTAAAATTCTTTCTTTCAATACTATATTTTTTAAAATGATTTTTAAAAAAATTAGAATTATTTTTTTTAAATATGGGCCTCGAATTCACGGTACTATTGACACTTCTTTTAGCGATGCAGCTATTTTGAAACTTCTTTGCTCGATTGGCAAAAATAAGATAGCAACTTTTTAAAAAAAATTCCGATGATTTTAAAAACATTTTAAACATTTTAAAGGATAAAGATTTCATAAATTCAAAACAAGAATCCAATGATAAAATCTGAACCACAAAAAGCCAAAAAATAAAGAAATAAAAGAACTCCTATTGTAATCTGAAAAAATGTTTAAAATAATTTTCGGGCAAAAATAAAAAAGAGGAAAGATAAATGAGAAGGCAGCTAAACGTTGGTAATGCAATTTTATTTTTTTATTTTTATTTTGAATGTTGTTTTATTGTTATTTGATGCTAATATAAATAAAAAAGAAGGAAGGTGATGTGGTTGTCTGCCTTCTCATTTTTCCCTCTTTTTTTTTTATTTTTGTCCGAAAATAATTTTTTTAGATTACAATAGTTTTGTTTTTCTTGTGGTCAAAATTTGGTCGTTGGATTCTTGTTTTTTTTTTAACAGGAGTTAGTATCAATTTGATTATTAGAATTTAAATTGGATTTTTAATTTGGATTTTAAGCTGACTTAAATTTTTAAAATTTTGATTTAATGAGTTCTAAAATTTCTAAAAATTTCAATCATTTTAAGGAATTTTGAAAACCATCAAGATATTTTAATCAATTTTGCGGTATTTCATGAAATATTAGATTTAATGTAATTGGACCGTATTTTTACAGGATTTCAATAGATTTCAAGTTTTCAAGGATTTCAAAATATTTTACTTGTTTTCAAAATAATTGAAAAATAAATAAAAAATTCAAAAGATTTGATACCGATTTTAAAGATTACACAAAAACCTAAAAAAACGTCACAAAGATTTTTTCCGGAGATTTCAGGGGATTTCAGTATATTTAAGGGATTTCCAAATTTTTTCTTATCCTTAACAAAAATTTCAGCGATATATGAAAATTTCAAAAATTTCACAAAGATTTGAAGGATTTCAAAAAGATCTTCAAGATTTCCCAAAGTTTTCACGAAACTTTCAGATTTCAGAAGATTTAACAGATTTCAAGGGACTTCTATATAGGAACCTGACTGATTAAATCATGAACGGAATTTCACTAATTGAACCAGTGAGAGCTTACTGATTCTCAGTGACTCAATTCTGACTGTTTCGACCAGTGAAACTTTACTGGTTCACTTTAAGAGAGTTCAGACAAACTAAGCTGGAGCTATCTGCCTGATTTGAATTTAGTCATAATACTTTTATTTAAATTAACACTGTTTGGAATTTTCTAAATGATTGGAGGCCTGAAATTAAAAAAGAGGTCACATTGGTTAGATTATTAATTTTCCCGATGAAATGCTGGAGCACTGGTCGAATGTGCTCAGTGCAACGCAGCAGGGCCACATCAGTTTCGATGATCTATGGGCCCGAGTGAGATGTTTTGAGCGGCTATCCGTTTCCGATCCTGGTCATTCTAGCCGACTCTTAAACGATCGTTTGTTTTAATCGCTGCTATTAATCGCCTTCACGAATGTCGGTATCATCGACTTAAATCCAGTGGCAAATAAACCGGTTCGTTAGATCTTTGCTTAGCCTATTCAATCCGGAGCTTGTGATTGCAGCAAAAAATTACGATTGGCTTAGGTCTTATTTTTATAATTTGCAACGTCATTCTACTATTACGAAGATTAGTTTAGCAAAAAAAATTGACAGGAAAGAAAAAAAAATTTCGCTAAAAAGTCACGAACTTATAGCTGTGTCTCGTTTACGAGTTGAATCTCTTTTTTATGAGAAATGTATAGACAAATTTGTAACTTTTTTTAGGAAAATCTCGATTTTTCTATGAACAGTTTCTGAAAAATATATACTTGAAAAAAGAAAAAAAAATTTATCTGTGCGATTTAATTCATATAAATTAAACATTCGTAACTGTCAGGATTCGAACCCTCGAAGAACGCTGAGCTAACTCACCAGCGCCATGCTGTCAATAAAGTCGCTTGCCTATAGTTAGGTTTTTAAATAAATCAAAAGAGACCAACGTTCCCAAAAAGTTCTTAATTTTATTGAAATAATCTTAATTCCTTAGAATTATTTTCACACTGAATTTGATGGATCCTTTTTGGATTTTTTTTTCTCAATTCACCTAGAAGAATTTTAACTTCCACTTCGGCTCTTATGGATTTGTTAAAACTCTTATTCACTAAAGCTATTAACTTCCATTTATCTTAATTTAATTGATTTTTTCGGATTAAAAATATTGTTTTCTATTCACTTGAATTATTTTTAATTTATCTTGATTCAGAAAATTGTTACTAAATGCTTATTAATTTATCCTGAATTCTTTTTAATTCTTTTGAATTCCCTTGAATTTTTTTTATTTACCCTACATTTTTTAAATTCACTTTGATTCTTCGAAGTTCACTCAATTCTACTTTACGCAGTAGATTTATTTTGGCTTTTTCTTTAATCCACCCTGAAGGATTTTAAAATCGCCTTGAATTCTGAGCTATTTAAAAAAAATTCGAACTGCTTTGACTTGATTTCGGCTTAATCCGAATTTGATGAATTCAATTAACTTTTCAAACATTTTTGAATTATTTTCAATCCACTTGATTTTTTTCGAATTCTCCTTGAATTTTTGTTAATTTCATTGAATTCTACTCATTTCCCTTAAATTTCTCTAAAACCACTCGAATTTTATCTAATTGGTTGGTTTTTTAAAAGCAATTTTTTTAAATTCACTTATATTCTGTTTAACTAATATTGAATTCTTTTTAATTCTTTTGAATTCTCTTGAATTCGTTTTTCCCTACATTTGTAAAATTCATTTTGATTCTTCGAAATTCACTCAATTCTACCCTACACAGTTGATTTATTTTGGTGTTTTCTTTAATTCACCCTTAAGGCTTTTAAACACATCATGAATTCTTACGAATTTCAACAAAAAAATTCGAATTGCGTTGACTTTATTTTAATTTATTCCGAATGTAATGAATTCAAATTTTTAAACTGTTTTGAATTATTTTCAATCCACTTGATTTTTTGTCGAATTCTCCTTGAATTTTTGTTAATTTCATTGAATTCTACTCGTTTCCCTTAAATTTCTCTAAAACCACTCTAATTTTATCTAATTGGTTGGTTTTTTAAAAGCAATTTTTTTAAAATCACTTATATTCTGTTTAACTAATATTGAATTCTTTTTAATTCGTTTGAATTCTCTTGAATTCGTTTTGCCCTACATTTGTAAAATTCATTTTGATTCTTCGAAATTCACTCAATTCTACCCTACACAGTTGATTTATTTTGGTGTTTTCTTTAATTCACCCTTAAGGCTTTTAAACACATCATGAATTCTTACGAATTTCAACAAAAAAATTCGAATTGCGTTGACTTTATTTTAATTTATTCCGAATGTAATGAATTCAAATTTTTAAACTTTTTTGAATTATTTTCAATCCACTCGATTTTTTGTCGAATTCTCCTTGAATTTTTGTTAATTTTATCGAATCATTCTCATTTCTCTTCAATTTCTCTAACACCACTCTAATTTTATCTAATTGTTTGGGTTTTCAAAAGCAAATTTTTTCCGTTTACTAAAATTCTGTTGAATTTGTACTGCATTTTGATCATTCTCATTTTACGCAATTAGATAGAAATTTTTTCATTTTAAAAATTTGATTTAACGATAATCTTACAACTTCTTATGAATTTCATCAAAGCTTTTTTAATTTTCCAAAATCTTTTTAAATTCACTCAAATTTTCCTAAAATCATTCCAATATTTGGGATTAAAAAGGGTTTGAAACAAATTTGAATCCATTAAAAATCTACCCTAAATTCTTTTAAAAAATTGAATTCTTTGGAATCTTCTTTATGTTTTTAGCTTTCTTGAAATCTCTTAAATTCACTCGAAATCTTTTAAAATTACTCGGATTCTAATTTTTTAATTTTAAATTTACTTGAATTCTTTTTAATTCATTTGCATTCTTTTTAATTTACTTGAATTCGTTTTAATTCACTTTAATTCCATGAAATTCATTTTAATTCTTTTAAATTCTTAATTCCCTTGAATTTATCTGAACTTACTTGAATTTTTTTTTAATAACATTTGAAAAAATACTTTTTAGTGATTATATTCAATAGTGTTAGTTATTATTGCACAACTTTTTGGAAAAAATATATTCAAAAATATTATAAATTATATATTTATAAAAATAATACTTATAAAGAATTTAAATTTTTGATAATACTAAAAAATTTATTAGAAAATCTTAAAAACAGCACTAAAGAATTACATCTTTTGGGTGAAAATTCTGTTTGGTAGAAAATTTTATTACATAGTTTAAAAATTCAGTTATTTTGTTAAAAATGCATCTTTTTGGCCAAAAACTAAACTATTTTGTTCAAAAATTCTTCTTTTTGGGATATAAAATCCGTTTTTTGGGATGGAAAATTAATCTTTGGTTAGAAAAGCTATCTTCGTTGTTTGAAAATTAATATTTCAGGTTTGAAAATTGACTTTTTTAATTGGAACGTTTATTTTTATATGTTTATTCCAGTATTCATCTCTTTTGATTAAAAATTCTACTATTTGGTTAACAAATTAATTATTTTTGCTGAAAATTCAACAATTTCTTCAAATTATCCTTTTTTTTAAAGTTTATTTTTTTTTATTCATAAATGCTAATATCATATTTTCGGTACAGAATTCATCTCTTTTGGCTTAAAATTCTGCTATTTGACTGAAAATTTAATTACTTTTTTGAAACTTTAATTGTATTTTAAAAGTTTAACCATTTTGGCTTGAAAGTTCAGCTATTTGTTTAAAAATGCAACTTGGTTTGATTAAGCTTTAGACTTTTTTTATTTAATTTTTCCATTTGGCTTAAGATTCATCTTCGGAAGTGAAAAATTCAACTATTTGGTTGAAAATTATTATTCATTTTGTAAAATCACCTGTTGGGTTTAAAAGTAAAAATTGTTCCAAAAAATTCTACTTTTTAGCTAGAAAAAAAACTCTTTTGTTGAAAATTCGTGTTTTTGCCACCCAGAAAATATTGAAACACTTTAAATCATTTCAAATTTTGAAATAATTTTGAATTTTTTAAAAAGTTCTAAATATTTCTTCAACAATTTAACAATTTGACTTACAAATTAAATTGTTTTAAACAAAACAATTGAAATTGCAAGTTGGAAGTTTTGTTTTCTTGTTTGGTTTTTAATATTTAATTTATAATTATTGACTTTAAATTAACAGTTACATATTTGTGATTATAAAGTAATTGTTCTTTTTCTTTATTGAACATTTTCAAATCTAATGGTTTAAAAATGGAATATTTTAGACTGAAATAATATTGGAAAATAAAAAAAAGCCTTTGATTATAAATATATTATTTTGAAGTTATTTAAAAATTTAAAATAGTTTATAAATTTTAAATCAGACTTTTAAATTTATTTAACTAAGGAGATTTTCCAATTGAAACGTTTTAAAATTGAAGTTTCAAAGTTGTTTAATTAAAAAATTTATTATACAAATACTTAATAATGTATACATATAAAATGGAAAATACTAAAGTTTTTCAACTTAACAATTTTCAATTAAATGCAGTTAAACTGCCAAATTAAATATTTTAAACTTTCAGTAATTGTAGATTTCAAAGATTCAGATTCAGTTCCAAAAATGTATATCCACGTTATCAATTATAATGCTTTAAAGTATAAATTGAAGAATCAGTTAAGAAATTCAAATTTTTTAAATTATATCATTTTAAACAATCTTTAGCTAGAAATTAAAAAATTGATCATTACATTGTTTCATAAACTGAGAACACTTCTTGAACTGAAAGATAAATTATTATTTTTATTTTAAATAGTTTAAAAATCCTTAAAATGCTTCGAAGTTTTATATAAAAAACTCAAAACATCTATGATATACATTTTTTCAAATTTTTAATTATTTAAAAAAAATTTCAGAACTTCTAAATATCTTTTAAAATTATTCTAATTTTTTCTATTTTTTTTATCCTGCCAAATTACAGAAATTTTCTTAAAATCTTCCACATTCATTTTTGATAATCTTGTAAATCTTTTTAAATATTCCCTTAAAATTAATTTTTCAAAATAAAATTTTAATTTTCCTAGGAAATGTTTTTTAATCTTCTGAAGCCATTAAAAAATTTTAAAAGTTTCTAAATTTTTTGTTTATAATCTGCCTAAATC
>NC_046665.1:130628103-130629325 GCF_010883055.1 Belonocnema kinseyi
AATGAAAAAAATTTCTCTCAATACTATTCTTGTTAATATTATAAACAAATCTAATAAACAAATGCATTATTCAGGCCTTTGTCGTCTGAAAAATTCCTTTTTTTTCGATGTTAATTTTTGTAGATTAGGAACCTTAAGATAATTTCAGAAAATTCATCATTTGTTGATGAATTTCATGCTTTTATCATACAAATTTAATAAACAAATGCATTATTCTAGCAGTTGTCGATGGAAAAATTCGCTTTTTTTCAATATCAGTCCTTTCAATTGGGAACTTCATGATAATTTTAGCAACGTCCATCACTATTTGATAAATTTTATTTTTCTTAAACAAATTTAATAAACAAATGCATTATTCGGGCAGCTGATAATTAAAAATTAGTTTTTTTCGATGTCAATCCTCTTTATTGAGATTTTCATGTTAATTTCAGCTACATTCATAATAAGTTCATAAATTTTATAATTTTTTTAACAAATTTAATTTAAAAATGCATTATTTCGGCGTTTGTTGACGGAAAAACTCGTTTTTTAAATTTCAGTCCTTTTAATTGAGAACTTTACGATAATTTAGTAAACATTTATAATAAGGTCATAAATTTTATGATTTTTTAAACAAATTTAATGAACAAGTGCATTATTCGGGCATCTGTTGACGCAAAATTCGTTTTTTTTTCATTCATGTCCTTTTAATTAAGAACTTCATGTTAATTTCAGCAACATTCATAATAAGTTTATAAATTTTATGTTTTGGTTACACAAATTTAACAAAATTAATCAATTAATTATAAAATATCATGAGGTTCCTAATTTTAAAAAATTTATATTGAAAAAAAAAAACAATTTTTTCTGAAGACAAATGCCTGAATAAGTTAATTGTTTATTAAATTTTTTTTCTGATAAAATGATACAATTCATTAACAAATTATAAATTTTCTGAAATTATCACGATGTTCCTAATTTTTAAAAATTCACATTGTAAAAAAATAATTTTTCGGACGACAAATGCCTAAATAATGCATTTGTTTATTACATTTGTTTGATAAAATCATAAAATTCATCAACAAATTATGAATTTTCTGAAATGATCATGATGTTCCTGATTTTTAAAAATTTACGTCACAAAAAGGAATTTTTCAGACGACAAAGGCCTGAATAATGCATTTGTTTATTAGATTTGTTTATAATATTAACAAGAATAGTATTGAGAGAAATTTTTTTCATT
>NC_046665.1:130629425-130630553 GCF_010883055.1 Belonocnema kinseyi
AAAAGGAATTTTTCAGACGACAAAGGCCTGAATAATGCATTTGTTTATTAGATTTGTTTATAATATTAACAAGAATAGTATTGAGAGAAATTTTTTTCATTAAAATATTGTTTCCATTAAAATTTCTTGCAATATAACTTAAAAAACGTTAAATTATTGAAAATTATAGAAAAGACATTTTCATCAAATAATTTGTTTATAAGATTTTGTTTTGTTTATTGTTTTATGATGGAATATCTTTATATAATTTAAATCTGTGAAATGTCGGCGATTGTAACAATTTTCCTATTATTGACGAGCAACGGGAACGTCAAATAGAAAAAATTGTCATTTTTTTCATGATATTTATTTATTTATAAAAAAATTGAAAAATAAAATTAAAAGTCAAGCTTGACAACTTTATATGGAATTTTATCAGCTTTAAAAAAAACATCCAAATCGGTCCACAACTGTACTTTAAAATTTAAAAAGTGAATAATAATTGATTTTACAAGACGATTCGAATCAGTTTCAATTGGAAAGTCTTATTTGTTAAACAAATATAAATTCTCGAGTGAAACTATATAAACTATTTTTAGGTTGAAAAGAACTTCAAATCCAGGTGAAAAACTTAGATATAATTTTTATATAGTAGACAAGACAATAATATATTTCATCTGTTTTATAAATTTTTCTATGTAAAACAAATTAAAAACATTAGTATTTTGTCCATTATATATAAATTATATACTCAAAATTTTAAAATATCTGACTGTTCATGTGAAATCAGTAATTGCAAATTAAATATTCAAGACTAAAAAAACTAAACTTCAAACGTTTGTTTTAATTTTTTCATTTAAACAAACTTAATTTTTAATTTAAATTGTTGTATTTTTATGTAATAAAAATTGAACGCTTATTATTCTTAGAAAAAATTCGAGTAAGTTGAGGAAATATTTTAAAGTTTTGAAATAATGTAAAATTAATTAAAAATTCGAAATGATTTCAAATAATTGAAACGAAGCGTCCTTTTTTAAAACAAATGATAGATTTAGGCAGATTATAAACAAAAAATTTAGAAACTTTTAAAATTTTTTAATGGCTTCAGAAGATTAAAAAACATTTCCTAGGAAAATTAAAATTTTATTT
>NC_046665.1:130630653-130642663 GCF_010883055.1 Belonocnema kinseyi
GATTTAGGCAGATTATAAACAAAAAATTTAGAAACTTTTAAAATTTTTTAATGGCTTCAGAAGATTAAAAAACATTTCCTAGGAAAATTAAAATTTTATTTTTTATTTTTTATTTTGAAAAATTAATTTTAAAAGAATATTGAAGAAGATTTATAAAATTATCGAAAATGAATGTGGAAGATTTTAAGAAAATTTCTGTAATTTTGCAGGATATCAAAAATTTTATGAAAAATTAGAATAATTTTAAAAGATGTTTAGAAGTTCTGAAAGTTTTTTTTAAATAATTAAAAATTTGAAAAAATTTATATCATAGATGTTTTGAGTTTTTTATATAAAACTTCGAAGCATTTTAAGGATTTTTAAACAATTTAAAATAAAAATAATAATTTATCTTTCAGTTCAGAATTCATAATCTGAATCTTTGAAATCTACAATTACTGAAAGTTTAAAATATTTAATTTGGCAGTTTAACTGCATTTAATTGAAAATTGTAAAGTTGAAGAATTTTAGTATTTTCCATTTTATACGTATACATTATTAAGTATTTGTATAACAAATTTTTTAATTAAACAACTTTTAAACTTCAATTTTAAAATGTTTCAATTGGAAAATCTCCTTAGTTAAACAAATTTAAAAGTCTGATTTAAAATGTATAAACTATTTTCAATTTTTAAATAACTTCAACATAATATATTTATAATCAAAGGCTTTTTTTCATTTTCAAATATTATTTCTGTCTAAAATATTCCATTTTTAAACCATTAGATTTAAAAATGTTCAATAAAGAAAAAGAGCAATTACTTTATAATTAAAAATATGTAACTGTTCATTTAAAGTCAATAATTGTAAATTAAATATTAAAAACAAAACAAGAAAACAAAACTTCCAACTTGCAATTTCAATTGTTTTGTTTAAAACAATTTAATTTGTAAGTCAAATTGTTAAATTGTTGAAGAAATATTTAGAATTTTTGAAAAAATTAAAAATTAATTAAAAATTTGAAATGATTTAAAATAACTGAAACGAAGTGACCACTTGTACCGACAAAATGCGGCTATTCGTAATCAAATTTCGATGCAGATATTGCGCAGTCTAATTTGAAATAAAATATAGATTTTGGCAGATTTCGAACAAAAAATGTAGAAGATTTTTAAGAATATAGACAGGCTTCAGAATAGTAAATAAAATTTCCTAAACAATTGAGAATGATTTTTTATTTCGAAAAATTAATTTTCAGAGAATATTTAAAAAGGTTTAGCCTGATTTTCAAAATTTTCAAAAACGAAGGTGGAAGATTTTAGGGAAATTTTTTCACAAAAATTTTGAGTACTGTATTCTGTTCTAGTTTTGACTTAAAATTGTTAATATTGGTCTAGTGGAATATTTATTATCATTGTTTAATTAATTTTTAATTATTTAAACCAATGGAATTTGTTTATATAATTTGTTTTCGAAAGTTTTTTCCCCCTTAAAATGATTACCATCAGACTAGTGGAATATTTAATAACATTGGTCCATTAATTTTTAATAGTTTAAACAAATGGAATTTGATAGAATAATTTTTTTTAAATTCGTTTTTTCCCCTAAAATTATTACTTTTGGTCTAGTGAAATATTTAATTCTTTGTTTATTTATTTTCATTAATTTTCACTTATTGAAACAAATGGAATTTGCTTAAATATTTTCGTTTCGAATTTTTCAAAAATAAAAATGATTAGTGTGGGTCTAGTGGAATATTTAATAACATTGTTTCATTAATTTGTAATTATTTAAACAAATGTAATTTGTTTAAGTAATTATTTTTTGATTTGTTTTTTCCCTAAAAATTATTACTATTGGTATAATGGAATATTTATTTATTTTATTATATTTTATTTCTTTTTTATTTATTTATTTCCATTAATTTTCAATTATTACAACAAATGTAATTTCTTCAAATATTTCCGTTTCGATTTTTTTTTAATAAAGATTATTAATGTGGGTCTAGTGGAATATTGATCAATATTGGTTCATTTATTTTTAATTAGGTAAACAAATTCCATTTGTTTGAAAAGTTTTTTTTGTAATGATAATTTTTATTCCAAATTAATTTTTAAAAAACTAATTAAACAATGTTAGTAAATATTTCACTAAATAAATGTTAATATTTGTTATTAACAAAATATTTAAACAAATTCTATTTGTTTAAACAATCTAAAATTAACGAACTAATTTTACTAAATATTCCACTAGACCAATAGTAATACTTTTGTAGGAAAAAGACTAATTGTAAACAAAATTTATTTCAACAAATTCCATTTATTTAAACAATTAAAACTTAATTAAACAATGTTAATTGATATTCTACTAGAATAATAGTAATAATTTTTAGGAGAAAGAAAAAAAATTATTTAAACAAGTTTCATTTTTTTAAATAATTTAAAATGAGTTAAACAATGATAATAATTATTCCACTTGAACAATGTTATTAATTTTAAGTAAAAAAAAAAACAACGAGAATTCAGTATTCAAAAGGTCGATTTCACGAAGAATTTAAATTTTTGGTTTTAAAAACCAAAAATGTTCTAAAAACTTTTTTCCTCATACATTTTACATGAGGAACTTGAAGTCAAAACAGGCACCTCTTAAAATAAAAAAAAAAAAGTAAATAAAAAATTAGGGAATTTCTTTTTTTGGATTTGAAATAAAATGGGGGAATCCTTGCCCTCTGGCATGCAAAAAAATTTTGCCATGCATTTTTGGACCTCCCTAGTGTCCAGTTTATAAAAAAAATGTAAGCGTTCGATTTTTAATGTTTCTAGCTACAAATTCCTTAAAATGATAAAAATTTGAATTTTTTTAAACACATTGATTTTTTCTTCAATTTGGAGCATTTTAAATGATAACTTGGATTTATATTTTTGGAACCGAATCTGAATCTTTGAACTGTATAATAATAATAATAATAATTTATAAAAGTTAAAAAATGTAATTTGTGAGTGAATTGAATTCAATTTAAAATTGTTTTGTTAAAAGGTGTTAGCAATTTTCATTTTACATGCATAAATTATTAAGCATTTGAATACACAATTTTTGAATTAAAAAATTTTTCGGTTTGACATTGATTAAAAAATTCCCGTTTTTTTCCCGTTTTTCCCGGTTTCCCGGCCGGATAGACGCCCTGTAGATTTAATTTAAGTCGATGGCGAGTTTGATATAATATAATCCAACCGGGCCCCGTGGCGAGAATGTCAGAAGTCTTGGCGGTTTGCTCTTACAAATGTCTTACAAAAGCGGGCAGGTTTCTCGTTTTGTAACCATGTACCGACGCCCGCTGCGGACCCCAACGGCGAACGTTTGAGTTGAAACCCTTGCTTTCAGTTCACTCTCTATGTTTGGCTAGCCAATGATTTAGTGGCAAGAGCCTTCGAAACATCCTACTTGATGGCCCGAGAAACCCTCTACCTTGCCACCAGTGGGGGGTGGCCAAAATTCCTTCACGAAATCATTTTCTTTTTTAGATCGTTTTTGCAAATGTTAATTCGTTGCTTACATCCTTCGGGAGAATCCTCCAGTCGATAAAGACAAATTTAGATCAGATTAATCGGTTCGATTTCTCATAGGTATGGGGGCGTCCATATATCACGTGACCCTAAATATGTGGGGTGAGAGAGTTAGCAAATGTATCACTGACTAATTTGAAAAATATCATAACTTTAATTTTAAATTAATCAAATGCATCAATCTTCTCTTTCTCCGTCCCTTTTCTATATAAGGTAAAACTCTTCAATAGCCCTCCCTTCTATAGCGCTTCTGAGAATCGACTCCGCGCCGCAGGTAGGTGTAACAGGAGCTGCGCGGGGTGCGCGGAATCTGCGGTTGTCACTCAGGCGTGCACTCAAACGTGAACAGACAAAGGCGGAGCGGGCTATAATGAGTTAGTACCCACCCACCGTCAGCCAAAAAATCGGCGCTATAGAAGAGTTTCACTATAATTTGGTCTCTTTTGGTATTTGGTCTCTTCAATTTAATGTACAGAATTCCTGAAAATAAAATCAATAATCCAACGACCAAATCTGGGCATTCACCATAAAATGTTCCTACTGTTTTTCGAACAAAAATAAAAAAAGAGGAAAGAAAAGTGAGAAGGCAACCAACCCAATTCCCTTCTTTCTTTTTCTAAATTTATTTCGTCTTTTTTATTCTTATTTTTATCAAATCACAATAAAAAACATTTATAAAAAATAACCAATATTGTTTCGACCCGAATTCAGCACCCTTATCAAGGCAAGAAAAATTTGAGCAGGTGGAAACAACAATGAAACCACGATTCTCAGATTTTGATTCTTATGCATCAGTGATTTCGTTACTTGATTTTCTTCTTATTTAAATTTCTTTAATTTTAATTTTTTTTTAATGCGTCATGGTTTACTTCAGCGCCATCTCATATATTTATATTCCTTTATTTTCTTAAAGAATTACCTTTTTTATTCTTATCTGGTTAGTTATATTCTCCTTCCTCTCTTCCCTGGTAGCTCCTTCTAACACTTTTCCGCTAAATCATCTCACTTTTCTTCCCTCAGATTCCCCTTAAGCACCTGTGATTTAACTTCTCAATCTATTTCCTTCCATCACCACACCTCTGCTCTATAGTCTAATAGCGACCATGCCAGCTTATGAAAAAATCATTTTTTGCGTATCCATTCTTTTTTAACCTTCTTTCTCCTATTTCACATATCTGTTTAATTATCCTTCGCAATTTTTATTCTTTCTCTTGTATAAACTCTATGATTTCCGTTTTGCAAGATATACCCCAAATATGTAGACTCATTTACTGCTTCTGACTTTATTCCCTCCCATCTGCTACCATCTTTTTGTTGTCTTCAATAACCATTATGTCGTGCGCTGCCAGTTACATCTATTCACTTTTCCTCCTAACTCCTTCCCATCTTTTCCTTTTCATTTATGCTTTTAATACTGAGATAAATATAATGAATAAACATGTGCTCAGAGGACAACCTTGTTCTACTCCTCTCACCTATGAGAAACTATCTCATACTTGCTCGGCTATCTTTACTCTCATTTGTGCCTCTTTAAAACTTTCCTTACTCTCTTTATTAAACCATCTATCATGCCCTTTTGCACCATAACTTTTTCAATCTCGTCTCGGTCTAATGAGAATCCTCCTTTATACCCATGAACTTTCTCTAAATTGTTTGCTCAATATTTTTTACTTACTCCTTTATAAGTTTGAACGTCCTCCTCTTTTCGTTTTTTATTATTAGTCTACCCCCACTCTCCCCAAGCGATATTTCTAGATTTCAGAATCGCGTCTATAGCAGGTGCCCTTCCATCTTTTATTATTTCTTACACCTCGATTACTTCTTTTCAGAATTCTCTTTTATTCCTTTTCTTCTCTTTTATTTCTGTATTGACTACCTTCCAATTCTCTTCTTTTGTCCTAACTTTCTCCACCTTTTCTTCAAATCTTTTATTTTCTTCTTTTTTTTTTAATCACGCATCTGAAAATACTGTTCCTTTTTTCTCCTTTATTCGTCTCCACTACTACTCCCTTTTCTCCATTTTCTTAATTCCTTTCTCACTTCTACCTTCTTTTCTGTACATTCCCTGTTCCATCCACTTCTATACCTTTCTATACTAATTTCTTTTTCTCACCCTCTAATATATAATTTTTTACTTCTCTTATCATTATTTCCAACTCTTCGTTTACATTTGGTCTCTCCTGTTTTGATATTCTTGACTTATTGCTTAAATTGTTATTATCTGTCCATCGACCAATCCCCTTTTCCTCTTCTTTGTACTTTTACTTTTTTTCATCCTTCTTATTATTAATCTTTTATTTCTCTAACGCAATTATGATGGGAAAGTGATTTTCTTGATCTCTTTCTTCTTGATTTCTATACTGCCCCCCTTCAATTATAATTCTTTCGTGGAAAAAGGAGTTTTTCCAAAGAGTGAAAATTCTGAATTAGGACATGAAAATTCCGAAAAGAATATAATTTCCTGACCTGAAATATAAAAAATTTGCAAAAGAAAAACGGGAAGTGACTGAAAATTGAAAATCATCCGCCGCACAGTGGGGCAAAAAAACGTTTCGTAGACAAATTGATTTTCAGAAAACAATTATTATCCGATTTGAAATTTAAAAAAAAAAAGCGAATAAAATTTCGCATCCAACTGTCATGGCCGTTTTTGAAGTTTTAGTTTATTTTTTTGTTTATTTAATAACAAAAATGAAAAAAATTACTGGAAGTATACCGGGTTTAAAAAAATGCTTTGATTTAATCAAAAATACGTAGAAAACTGGAAGAAAATATCCATAAATGATGCCCAAAAGCAATGCAAATGTTAAAAAATATATTTAATTTGTTATAAACAAATAAGTAAATGAAAATTGTTTCTTGGGGATTGGTGGCGATTCGTCACTTGATTCGCAATAAATTACAAAAATTTATGGCCAAAAATATTTTTTTTAGTTGAAATGATAAAAGTTAATAAATAATTTATTAGTTTAAAAGAATTTATTATAAATAAATATCCATATCAGGTGTTTTTGATGGAACAAATAAAGTTTTTTTTTGTATGGAATCGATTATCTATTACTTTGAAATAAAACCTAAGTATTATATTTGGTCACTAAATAAAAGTTAATAATTGTTTAAACTACCTTAATTAACAAGTGCTCTATTTGGCTATTTCTGGAGGTTTAAATTTGATTTTTTTGATCCAATTAACCGTAAATAACTAACTTTTAAATTTTTAAGAAAATTTTCATGAAAGTAAACAATTTATTATTGTAAACAATTATTGAAACCAATTTATATCATTTTATGTATTTATAAATAAAATACCTCCTTTTTCACAGAATTAGCAGCCAGTTATTTAACTATTGGACATCTTTATTAGACCGTTTTTTCAGTTTTCTAGGTATTTTTGATTGAATTAAAGCATTTTTTTCAAACCGGTATACTTCAAACGTCAACATTTTATTTCATCCTTGTTAATTAATAAACAAAAAAATTAACCAAAACTTTAAAAATTGACCGCGATAGTTCTAAGCGAAATTTGATCAGCTTTTATTTTAAAAAAAAACAGAAATCTTTTTTGCATGAGAACTACTTTTTTTTTTTGTTGAAAATTTGTCTTTTAGATTTAAAACTTCACCTATTTTCGTAAAATTTTTATTTTTTGGGAACAAAAGTGCACCTTTTTATTTGAAAATTTAACAATCTTGTGAAAAAGTCAGAATTTTCGGTGCAACTGTTCGGTTAAAAATTCAACCTCTTTTTGAAAGTTTCTTTTTTTGATTTAAAGAATCACTTGCTTTAGCAGAGATTACATCTTTTTTGGTTAAAAATGCAACTTTTTGGTTTGAAAACTGTTGTTTTATTTAAAATTAAACTATTTCGTAAAAAATTTAATTTGTTTGAATTGAATATTCTGGCGTTGATGAGAAAACTAAAATATTTTCTGGTTAAAAATTCAACTTAAAAAAAAAGTTTTATTAAAAATTCATCAGTTTTGAGAGAAACTTTTATCTTTCTTGGATAAAATTGCAACTGTTTGGTTGAATTAAACTATTTCGTAGAAAATTTAGTTTTCTAAATTTAATCTTTTGTTGTAGATAAGAGAACTGAAATATTTTTCGGATGAAAACTCAACTTAACAAAAGAATTTTTAGTTAAAAATTCATCTGTTTTGAGAGAAACTTTTCTTATTCTTGGATAAAAATGTAACTGTTTGGTTGAAAGTTAAATTATTTCGTTAAAAAGCCATACTTTTTGGTTGAACCTTCTACTTTTTTGTTGAAATATTTATTTGAAAATTTACTTTTTGTTTAAAATTTATATTATTGAGTTGAAAAATGAACTGAAATATTTTTGGTATGAAATTTCAACTGAAAAATATGGTTTTTTTAAATTCAAAATTCGTCTGTTTTAGTACACATTTTATCTTTCTTGGATAAAAATGCCACTATTTCTTGGGGATTTAAACTACTTTGTTAAAAATTCATCTTTTTTGTGGAAAAAATGCGTATTTTTGGATTGAAAATTCAATCTTTTTCGTAGAAACTTATTTCTTGTTGAAAAATACAGATTTTGGTCGTCAAAAGTCAACTGAAATCTTTAAAAAAAAGTTGGACTATTTTTTTAAATTTATCTTTTTTATTTAAAAATTGATATCTTTTAGCAGAAATATGTTTTTTTTTTAAAAAAGTAACTTTTTGGGGGACATTGCTAAATTTTTTTTATTAAGGGCTTATGTCTTCGGTTGAAAATGTAAGTGTTTAGTCGAAAAGTCTTTTTTTGTTTAAAAATGAATTTTTTAACTGAAAATGGAAATTTTCCATTTTTATAAGATTAATCTTTTTTAATTGAAAATCATCCCTTTCTTAGTAAAAAAAATATTTTTTTTTTGGTTCAGAATTTCTTGTTTGTTGGGTAAACATGCATCAGTTTCGCGGGAAATTAATTTTTTGCTAAAAAGTCATATTTTGATTTTAAAATTCAATTTTTGTATAGAAAACTCGTCTTTTGGTTTTAAATTTCTTTTTTTTTTGTATAATTTTCATCTTTTTTGATTGAGATAAAAACTATGATACTTTTTTATTTTATCTTTTTAGGATGAAAATTCAACTATTACGTACAAAATTTAATTTTTCATTTAAAATTACAAGTATTTTGTTAAAATGTCATCTTTTATATTAGAACATAATTTTGTGATTAAAATTAATTAATCAATTTGAAATTTTTAAATTTATATCTGAAATACTGTTTTATTCCTATTATACAAGATTCTATGTTACAAATATTACAAGATTGAAATTCTTTTATTTGAATAATAATGATCGACTAAAATAAAAAATTAGTCAAAGAAAAATTAGTGAATTTTGAAAATGAATTTCTCGGACACTGCCTAATTCTACTAGCAATAACGCGCAAAAAATTTCTGGAAACTGAAAATTACTTACAGTTAAACGGTGGGGGGTTTAAAGTTCCATAACCTCTAAATTTTCCGGTTTTACCTAGAGCGGGTCCAGCAGACCCGAGCAAACTTGAAACTGAAATATCTCCGGTTTAAATAGACTTAGATCCATTAATTTTTTTTAATTTGCTACCCAGAGCGGAGTAAAAATGAATATTATACATATAGATATGAAATTTGATTACGTGTAATAAATATTTTGAAAAAAATGATAACATTTTTGAGAAAAAACATTGCGGAAAAAACGTCTGGGTCCCTGGGACCCGTACCAGGACTTGAGGGTTAAAAGAAGTATAGAAAAAGTCTCCAATAAGAAATGAAACCTCCTTTTAATTCTCCTTTTTACCAGAAATTGAAAATACTGAGTCACAATGTTCCTGGATAAAATATAACTCAATTCGAAACTTGAATTTGTCTTTAAAGGACGTAGCTGCTCGCGGATTAGACATGCCAAAAGTGGACACTGTGATTCAGTACACAGGACCCTTATCAGCAAGGGACTACGTCCATCGAATCGGCAGAACAGCTCGAGCAGGTTCTGCAGGAACAGCAACGATTTTCCTAACACCCCCAGAAACCGAATTCGTCCGGATGCTGGAATCCCGAAGGATCAGGATCAAACAGGAGGACATGAACGATGTTTTAGCAAAGCTCTTGGGCCCCCTCTCCAAACACCGTTCTGCAGAAGCTGCAGCTATAGCGCTTCAAAACGAGTTCGAGAATCTGGTGATCGAGGACAAAAGACTCCACGAAAAGGCTTGCAAGGGTGAGTCATTAATGCTTTGTTCACTAAGAGTTTTTAGCTCGCTTTTTGAGGATCATTTCCATAATCTAATTTTGCCAACTCTGGAGACATTTAATCGCCCTGTTCGATGAAAGACAACGATCTTGATTTAGTTTGAGGGGGATGGGAGGGACTGACTCTGGAAAAGGCTAAACCAATTCCACCGGCGGCACCCCTCTCGCATATAAAGTCACCCCATACGGTCTCTTTTCTCTACTCCCCCTTTCTCCTTTTTTCCTCACTATGGTACTAGCGTATTTACATAGTCTATGGACGAGGAGGGATGATCTTGTTTGCCATGCCATGGTTACTCTATTAGGGTCGTTATGGGGAAGAATTTATTTTCGGCAATAATAAATCCATTACGATGCGACGACTCGTATTCGCTCAGTGGGGTGTGATGCGCCCCCATGAAAGATATTCTGTGAGGATCCTCCTACGATTTCTTCTCTTTCTGTCTTCTGACGACATCATGCAGCAGGCAGGGTCTTCCCTTTTGTTCCTTTTTTTTCTTTTAGTTTTTTTTAAATTATCCTTTATTGCCCATTTATCTTCTTCTGCCTCGCCCATCTCCCGATTCTCCTGCTCCTCGTCCGCCTTTTAACTCAGACCCTCTTCTTTCTTCTCTTCTTCCATCGCCTCAATCTCCTTATCCTTCTTCTCAACTTCTTCTATCTCGTCTTTCTTCTCCTAATCTATATGCTTATTTATTGATTCTCCTCCTCCGCCTTCTCATCTATCTCCTTTACATCCAGCTTCTGATCCTCATGTATCTGATCAACCGTCTCCTTTACATGTAACTTTATCTTCGTATCTTGCTCCTTCTTCTGATCCTTCCCCGCCTCCTCCTCCTCTTCCTCCTCCTCAATTAACTCCTCCTCCTCAATTAACTCCTCCTCCTTCTCTTCTTCCTCCTCCTCCTCTACCTCCTGATCCACCTGCTTTTCTTTCAACTTCTAATTCAGCTCCTGTTCCTGCTTCTCTTCATCTGTCTTCTCTACATTAAGATTCTCTCTTCCCTCTCTTCCCTCTTCGTCTGTCTCATCCAGCCCCTGTTTCTTCTACTTCTTTTTTCTATCTACCCATTCTCCTGATTCTTCTTCTCAACGTCTTCTACCTCAATTCCTTCTCCTAATCTATGTGATTATTCATCTCCTGATACTGCTCCTTCTTATCTATCTTCTGATCCTCCTTTTCGTTTAAGTCATGTTCCTCTTCTTCCGTCTATCTCCTAATCTTTCGGTTCATCTTCCGCCTTCTAATCCAGCTCCTCTTCTTTCTTCTCTTCTTCCTTTTCCTACATCTCCTGATCCTTCTTTTCAACCTCTTCTATCCCCTCTTTCTACTAATCTATTTTTATTATTTATTGATACTCCACCTTCTGATCTATCTCCTTCACACTCAGCTCCTGATCCTCATTTATCTGATCAACCGTCTCCTTCATAAGTAATTCCTGATCCGCCTCATTATCTAGCTCCTTCCATCTCTATCTCTTTCTCCGCCGCCCCCGCGTCCACCGCCTCATCATCCATCTCCACATCCTCTTCTTCCTTCGACTCCTCATCAATATCCTCCTTTATGTTCTGATCCTCCTCCTCCTCCGCTTCCTTATCTATCTCCTCTAAAGCTAGCTCCTGGTCGGCATCCTTCCATCTTTTTCTTCTGCTCTGTCTTTTCATCTGTACCCTCTAAATCCGGCTGCTCCTCATCTTTCTCCTCCTCCACTTCCTCCTCCTCCTCTTCCTCTTTCTTCTCTTCTATCTCCTCATTTATCTCCTGATCTTCATCCTTCTACTCTCTGCCTCCTCATCGATCTCTTGATTCTTCTCCTCTTACTCTTCATTCTCTTCCTCCACTTGGCCATAAGCTCCTGGTCTTGTCTTTTACCTAATATTAAAATATAAGGAGGAGAATGTTATGGACAATCATTAGATAGCAAGGATCACAGTGTTTCTCAATATAGTGACTTTCCCCTTATTCAAATTCCACTTTTTACCCCTCTTCCCGAAAAACCATTACCTCTGCCCCCTTTTTACTTTAAGTATTACGATATTCTAAAATAAAATATTTTTATTACGCGGAAAATGATTTAAAATTAAAAAGAAGCTAAGTACTTTAAGAACCATTTTATACATTTTACATCTAAAAAATTATTTTACAAATTTTAATTTGACTTTTTTTAAATTTCAGTTCAAGAGCATTAAATTATTTTTAATTTACATTTCTTGTATTAACGGGAAT
>NC_046665.1:130642763-130648326 GCF_010883055.1 Belonocnema kinseyi
AAAAAATTTATTAATTTTTAATTTATAAATTTGATCAAAAATTCGTATTTTTCGGTATTAAATTAATTTTTATGTTTACAAATGTATATTTTGTAGTTAAAGCTTCAACTTTTTGGTTGAGAATATTCTTGGTGAAAAATTTATCAACTAGTTTTTTAAGGTTGAACTACTTTCTTAAAAATAAATTCTTTGGTTGAATTTTGATTCAATTCCTCTTGAATTTTATTGAAGATTGGTATTTTTTGGTAGTAAATTAATTTGTTTCTTTAAAAGTTCATCTTTTTTAGTTCAAACTTCAACGTTTCGTTTGAGAATTCTAGATTTTTTTCAAATTCTTTTTTCAAAATTAATCTCTGGTTAAAAGTTTAACCACTAGCTTTTCAAAGTTGAACTACTTTCTTGAAAATGCATTTTTTTGGTTGAATTTTGATTCAATTACTTTGGTAATTAAAAAGTTACCTATTCCATTTTTGGTCCTAAATGGTTCTTTTTAATTAAAAATTAAACATTTATTGTTAAAATTGAACTATTTGGTTAAAAAATCGTTTTTTGTTGTTGACAATTAATCTAGTTTATTTAAAAATTCAAGTTATGTGTTAAGAGTTCTTGTATTTTATTGGAAATTCGTCTTTTTTGGTGTAAAATTAACTTATTTATCAAAATGTATTGTTTATTTAATAATTCCACTGATTTGTATAGAAAATTCATCATTTTGTCTTAAAAGTTCAATAATTTAGTTTAAAAAATCAACTATTTGGTTGAAAATTAGTTTGTTTCATAAGTTAAAAGTATTTTCTTCCTAAATTAAAAGTTTAACTATTTAATTGTTGGTTGAAAATTTGCCTTTCTTAGTTTCAAAATTCAATAATACCCAGAGAAACTGTCACGTCAAATTCAAATAGGCACATTTCAACACTTACTCTGAAAATCACTATTTTATTTTGTTAGTGGACTTATTACCGAAGTTTATAATTCATCATACTGTCACGTAGCCAATATATTTATTAGCAACGTGATTCGCTCTCTAAAAAAATAGTATAACCCTAAAATTTGGTTTTATAAGAGAAGAAGAATGGAGATTTGGGTCTAGATGCATATGTGATAAATATAGAGACGGAGGAGAAAATAGAAAAAGTTAGAGGAGGAAGATGAGGAGGAGGAGGAGGAGGAGGAGGAGGAGGAGGAGGAGGAGATTGATGTAGAGAAGTTGATGGAAAAACAACCATAGATCAATAATAATAAACTGAAAGATAACAAATTTAAACGCTGCAAAAATAATGCCAAATTATATTTTTAAAGACTCTGAGTGCAGGTAACTGAGAAATAACTGAATGTAATTGGCATATAAATAACTATTTAAAAAAAATATTTTATTTTGTCGATAAATCTTGCGAAAAAGATTCAAAACCCTCAAAATTGAAGCTTTACAAGAAGTTTTTTCCATGGTTAGTCATGGCTTTTGAGCGGTTAGGCGCTTTGAGTGACGCTACACAGCTAACCACTTGACCACACCTTCTCTTGTATCGAGTGATTGATAGATTAATTGTCGCCGGATTCTGCCCCCAAAAGGCCTTTACGATCAAACTATTCATCATGGTCTTCCATTCAACATTTTCAGATCAATAGATTTTATTTACCGTGCCAAATTTCCACTTGAAACGGAAATTGGGTTGCTTCTATTTTAATATCTCTTTCAGAAAGTAGCCTCACCATCTGATGATAATTTGTATCATTTTTACAACTTGCATCATTCTAGTTTTAAATTATAACTTTGAAAGTACAATTCTAAAAGAGATTAATTTTTGAGGCCTTGAAAATAAATTGCATAGTCTATAGAACATTTCATAGAAAATGTAATGGAAAATAATTTTTTTGTTCGTTGAGAAATCATGCCCCATACATTTAAGGGCTTCTAGTTTTCAATTTTCCATTATTGAGAATTTAGGACATTTAGGAATTTTAGGTTTTTTAGATTTAATTTAAAACATTTTTGAATTCAAGTTTTTTTTCTTGCGTTTCTTTTTTGAATTAAAGAGCAAGAAATTTCCAGCAAACATACGAATCAATATTATTCATTATTTTGCTCTTAGCATATTTTTTTAATTTACAAAAAAATTGCGTTTCCAAGAAAAATATATTTTTCTAACTCTCTCTTCAGGAACTAATTTGTTTATTGCCTAATTGTAGTATTATAAATCAATTTTACAAAAAAAAAAAAAACGATTTTCATCCTTTTTACGAAATAAATTCTTCACCATCCATTATGTATTGAAATAGCTTTTTAGACTCAGTAAACTCCAAAAATTTGTCACACTTAACATTAAGCTTTGTTATAAATAATTTAAGTTGATAATTTGAAAAGTTTTCATCATTTTTTTCGCACAAAAAATTTTTTTTTCTCTAAAATATATCGAAGTACCTCAATAGGATTTCTAAACGAACATAATATTTTTAACACTTAACGTTTAGCGTTTTTGTAAATAATTTAAGTAAATCTATAAAAATTTTCATTTTTTTCGCGAAAAAATGATTTTTTACCTTATATCTATCAAAATAACTTCTGAGGCTTACTAAATTACAGAAAATGTTTAAAATGTAACATTTAGTTTTCTTTATAACAATTTAAGCTAAAAAATATAAAATTTGTATATAGCATTGCAACTATGTTAAATGTAATGTGAAACGCTTCAAATTCCCTACATTTATAGTTAAAATATTACACTTTTAATAAAGCAGAGGAATTCTTAAAAAAATAGTTCAATTATCAACTGAAAAGATGAATTTTCAATCAATAAGATTAATTTTCTACAAAAGAAGTGACATTTATGACCAAATACATTAATTGAAACCAAAATGTTAAATTTTAAACTAAAAAACATTATTTTTAACAAAAAATTGAATAATTACATTTTTATTTTCAAAAATTAATTTATTGCCCAAAAAAATCAAAAAATGTTCCCTAAAATATTAAATTCAATTCAATTTGAAACGGTTTAATTTCCTAATATTTCTAATAAAAATATTGCACTTTTAACAACGTAGATAAATTTTTAATCAGATGTTCAGTTTGAAACTGAAAAGATGAATTTTCAATCAAGAAGAATAATTTTCTACCAAAAAAGTGAAATTTTTAACAAAAAACTTTAATTTGAACGAAAGCGTTGAATTTTCAACTAAAAGACATTATTTTTAACCAAAAATCGATGTTACATTTTCAGTTTAAAAAATTAATTTGTAGCCCGAAAAAAGAAAAAAATTGTCAACAAAATAATCAATTAAATTCAATTTGAAACACTTTAAATTTGTAACATTTCTAGTAAAAATATTTCTCTTTTAACAAAATAGACAAATTCTTAACCAAATATTTGAATTTTCAACTAAAAAATTGAATAATTTTTTACCAAAAAATCAAGTTTTCAACAAAATACATAAATTTTGAACCAAAGTGTTAAATTTTCAACTAAAAAACATTATTTTTAACCAAAAATCGAAGTTACATTTTCAATTTAAACAATTAGTTTTTAGCCCGAAGAACGAAAAAATTGTCAAGGAAATAATAAATTGAATTCAATTTCAAACGCTTTAAATTTGTAACATTTCTGGTAAGAATATTGCTCTTTTAACAAAATAGACAAATTCTTAATCAAATATTTGAATTTTCAACTGAAAAAATGGATAATTTTTTATAAAATAGGCAAGTTTTCAACAAAATACATTAATTTTGAACCAAAAAGTTAAATGTTTAACTAAAAACCATTATTCTTTAACCAGAAACCGAACATTGGTAGCCAAAAATATCAATTTTCAACTAAAATAATAAATCTTTAACCAAAAAGATTTAATTTTTTACCAAAAAATCAAATTTTAAGAAAACACATGATGTTTTTACCAAAAAGTTCAATTTTTAAAATAAAAACAATTGTTTTTTTTCAAACATTTTGTAATTTGGTAACATTGGTAACCAAAGATATAAATTTTCAACTAAAATACTGAAAAAAATTTGTATACAAAATAATTTAAAATTAAATCAAGTAGTATAATTTTATACTAAAAAGACAAAATTTTAACAAAACGTTTGAAGATGAATTTTAACTAAAAAGATGAATTTTCATCCGAAACAAAATCCATTTTTAATAATGTAGTTAAACATTGAATAGTAAAATTAGAAAAAAAATAATCTCTAACAAACAATTCAGTATTTGGTAGCTGTCCCATATTTTTGTTTGTTTTTAAATTACAAATATTTTAATTGAAAAAACGAATTTTCAACAAAATACTTTAATTTGAACCAAAAAATTACATTTTTAACTAAAAAACATTATTTTTAACCAAAAATAGAAGTTACATTTTCAGTTTAAAAATTAATTTTTACCTTGAAAAAAAATTCTCAGGACATTTAAAAAGATTACCGGAAATTTTTTATTTACCACAATAGTTTGAAGTGATTTTAAAGACTTGGAAATATTTTACGGTATTTTCAAAGATTCCAAGGCACTTGAAAGATATTAAAACAATTTCGAGGAATTTGAAAGGGTTTTAATAATTTTAAGGAATTTAACAATCTTAATCATTCTCTCAAATATTTTTTGAAATCATTTAAAATTCGCACAGAATTCATATTATTTCAATATAAATTATTAAAGTCTTTAAAACTTATCTTAAATTATTCTTAGGGACTTTATCAAATTCTTTTGAATTCTCTTTAATTTTTCTAATCTCATTTCAAACCTACTTAATTCAATTTAATTTTACTGAAATCTGTGGCATTTTTTCGATTGTTAAAATTATTCCTAAATTAGTTTAATTCTTTTCTGGTTATAAATTAGTAGAGTTTCAAAGATTTGAAGAGATTTAAAATGATTGTTTGGAATTCACTCTGAATTCTTATTAATTAATCTTAATCTTTTTAATTCCTTGGAATTCTCTAGAATTTGCTTAGTTCACTTCAATTCTTTTAAATTTACTTAATCCTACTTAATTCAATAGATTTTTATTATTATTTTTTTTTTTAAAGTTTTTATTTTATTGATCCTGAAGTATTTAGCCCTCACTTTATTCTGTGGCATTTCTTTAAATTCTTTTGAATTCTCTTTAATTTTACTGAAATCAGTGGAATTTTTTCGATTGTCAAAATTATTCCTAATTCATTTAAATTCTTTTTTGGTTACAAATTAGTAGAGTTTCAAAGATTTGAAGAGATTTAAAATGATTGTTTGGAATTCACTCTCAATTCTTATTAATTAATCCTTAATTTTTTTAATTCTTTGAAATTCTCTAGAATTTGCTTAGTTCACTTCAATTCTTTTAAATTTACTTAATTCTACTTAATTCAATGGATTTTTATTATTTTTTTTTTTTAAGTTTTTATTTTATTGATCCTGAAGTATTTAGCCCTCACTTTATTCTTTGGCATTTCTTTAAATTCTTTTGAATTCTCTTTAATTTTACTGAAATCAGTGGAATTTTTTCGATTGTCAAAATTATTCCTAATTCATTTTAATTCTTTTTTGGTTACAAATTAGTAGAGTTTCAAAGATTTGAAGAGATTTAAAATGATTGTTTG
>NC_046665.1:130648426-130708103 GCF_010883055.1 Belonocnema kinseyi
TTAAATTTACTCAATTCTACTTAATTCTATAGATTTTTATTTTTTTTAAGTTTTTATTTTATTGATCCTGAAGTATTTAGCCCTCACTTTATTCTTAGGCATGTCTGTAAATTCTTTTGAATTCTCTTTAATTTTAATTGTTTAAGTCTGATAAAAGTACCGTATGAGCGTGACCAAAAGTACCCTTTGGTCCCCTTATTTTATACCACAGGGACTGTGAGGCCTGTAAATATTGTATATTTTATTAGAAGAGACTTTTCTTGGAAATAAGAATTCTTTGGATGTAGAAACTATTGTTAAAGTGGCACTAACTTGAAGTGTTAGATTAGAGCGCTTCTTATCCCCTTTTGAGGATGCGATTCTATTATACTGAACCTGAGGTCCAAGAGGTCTCAGGAATACTTCTGGAAGATCAAAAGGTCAGACACGTGAGGGAGATACGAGAATAACGTATAACGGTTTCTATGGGGTGGCTACCACAGAAATGTATTTAATTCGTGACCAACAAGGGGAGTAGAGAGTGGAGAGTTAGAATTAAGGAGAAGTGGAAATCTCACTAATTCGTAACATTATCACCCTAATAGAGCCGAACAGCCCTCAATAGAACACCCCAGGCTACAACCCTCGGCCTTGCCGCTGAACTAAACTAAGGGAATCATCCACTCTCTCTTCTCTCTACTTCCTACTCTCATCTCGAGTACTTATACTGTATTCATTCTAACTCATAAAACTTACCATTGCTGTTGAGTATTCTGATATTGCGACACACTCGGTCGTTGACGTCAAAATTTATAAGGCTGTAAAGTAGAACCTCGATTATCCGAGGCTCCGCATTATCCGAGGCTCCGCATTATCCGAAGCTCCGCGTTATCCGAGGCTCCGCATTATCCGAGGCTCCGCATTATCCGAGGCTCCGCATTATCCGAAGCTCCGTGTTATCCGAGGCTCCGCGTTATCTGAGGCTCCGCGTTATCCGAGGCTCCGCATTATCCGAGGCAACGGGACATTCAAGCCCTCCGCATTAACCGAGGTGTATGCACGGATAATACGGAGAATCATTAATAAAACAGATGAAGCTGCGACGCCTAATTCTGAATGCGCGCAGCAGTTTGCGATTATTAATAAATTAATAAAGATAAATCACAAATTTATTCATCTTTTTGGGCTGAAGAACTTTATTCTGTTAATTTTAGTTCGTACCTTGTATCGTTTTTGGAAAAATTAAATTTTTTAATTTTGAATGTTTTTTTTTCGATTAAAACAGAAACTACGTGTCCTATCCAAAATTATTCATCACAAATTTGAATGAATGTTCGCTATTTGTTGGAAAAGTAACTTTCGTTTATTTATTTTTTTCATAACTTGTGTCGTTTGTCCAAAACTAAATTTTTTTTATTTTTTAATGTTGTTCCTTACGACTAAAAACAAAAACTACTCATTCTATCGGAAAATGATTGATATCAAATTTTGTAAATATTTTTAGGGCCCGCAATTTTATTTAATGAATGGTTAATAAATCTTTTTGTTTTGAAAATTTATCTCTTTGGTTAATTTTTTTTTGTTTTTAAATCCATATCTTTCAATTGAAAATTCTTTTTCTTTTTTCGTTTGAAATTAATTTTTAATACTAAAAATGTACATTTTAAATTTGTTGTGAAAAATTGATCTTCTTTAAAGAAAAATGTGTTTTTTTTTTCTAAAAAATTAATTTTTATAACTGATAATGTAACTGGATCTTTATGGTTGAAAATTGTTCTTTTTTTTTAACTTCGTCTTTCTTGTTGAAAAATGAATCTTCGGGGTTGTAAGGTCATCTTTTTAGTTTAAATTTCATTACTTTTGTTAAAAAATAAAATTTTCATTGCCTTGTTAAAAAATCGTTTTTTCTCTTTCTTGGTTAAGAGTTAATATTTTCAAATGAAATGTTATTTCTGATTGAAAATTTCAGTTATTTTGTCAAAATAAATATTTCCTCTTGAAAGTAATTGACTTCAAATGAAAATATAACTATAACTATTTGTGATTGTAAATGTAGCTTTCACGTTTTTTGTTCTTTTTTTCTTATAAATTAATTTTTATAACTGATAATGTAACTTCCTATTTATGGTTGAAACTTGTGCTTTTTTGTTGAAAATTCATCTTTTTTGATAGAAAATTAATCTTGTGGGTTGGAAATTAATCTTTTTTTTAAATTCATTACTTTTGTTAAAAAATAAAAATTCAAGTGTGTTGTTGAAGACTCGTTTTCTTTTTGTTAAGAATTAATATTTTCAATTTAAACATTATTTTTATGGCTGAAAATCGAATTATTTTGTTAAAATTTATTTTTGTTTTAAAAAATATAGACTCCAACACGGCCTTGCGAAAAAAATTTTTTTTCTCTCTTGGATAATAATTAATATTTTTAAATTAAACATTATTTCTCTGATTGAAAATTTCAGTTATTTTGTTAAAATAAATTTTTTCTGTTGAAAATTATTCATTTCAAATAAAAATATAACTATTTAATTTTTCGATAAAAAAGTTTCTTTTTTTTTGAAAATTTATCTCCTTAGTTAAATTGTTTTTGCTTAAAATTAATTTTCATAACTTTAAATGTAACTTTTACATTATTTGTTGAAAATCCACCTTTTTCATTTAAAAATTCTTTCACTTATTTTGTTTAAAATTAATTTTTAAACTTAAAATGTAAATTTCTCATTTTTTGTGGATAATTGATTTGCTTTAGTTAATAATTTGTTCTTTTTTTGATTAAAACTTAATATTTGCAACTAAAACATTATTTCTATGGTTGAAATTTTTATTGTTTTGTTAAAGTTAAATTTTTTTGTTGAATAATATTAATTTCAACTGAAAATATAACCATTTATTTTTTTATTAAAAATGTTTCTTTTTCAATTGAAAATTCAACTTTGTGGCTTAAAATTAATGTATTTGGTTTAAAATTCCTTTTTTTTTTTTTTTTTGGTAAAAATTTCATCTTTTGGGTTGAATATTTATGTTGTTGGTTTAAAATCCTTTTTTTTTTGTCCAAAAATACAATATAACTGTTTTGTTGAAAATTAGTTTTATTGTTTTCGTTGCGAATTCTTTTCTTCATCTGAAACTTCATCTCTATGGTTTAAAAATTCATTATTTTTTTAAAAATGATTTTTTTTAGTTGTTGATTTCAACTGAAAATAAACATTCAACTAGTTGATTTAAAATTTATGAATTTTGTTTAAATTTCGTTTTTTGGTAGAAAATAAATTTACTTGATTCAAACTAATGTTTGGGTTGAAAATTAATATCTTAGGTTAAAAATTGCGCTCTTTTTTCAAAATTATTATTTTTTTAAATTATTTTTTTTTAGTTGAAAATTCAACTGTTTTTGTTAAAAATTCATGTTTTTCATTGAAAATTAAACTATTTAGTTAAAAAAATTTTTTTTTGTTTACAGATTCATCATTATTGTAAAATTTTATCTGAAAACTCCTTTCGTTAATTTTGAAGCATTATTATAAAACGTATAAAGCACTAAATTACGCGTTTTCGTTAAGAGAAAATTCACTTTTAGTTTAACACATAGAATTTTTACTTAACTTTAATATTTTAATATTTATTATCAATAAAAAATAATATTGATCGAATTAATTTCCAATCAGGCAGTTGTTACATTTAAGTCACAGAATATTTCAGCATGAATATTTTGTTTTTTTATAGAAACTTAGGTTTCACTTATTTTTCTAACTGGAAAAAAAAATATTCCCAAAATTCCGAATATTTGAATTTTGACAATTGACGGCATATAAAAAAATCAGATATTTTTTTTTTAAATTTTATAGTTTTAGATCTTAGTTAGGTTTCTGGGCTCTAAACCATTTTTGTGACCAGGAGAATATTTTTTGCATCAAATTAAATTTTTTTATTTTTCTTAGAACACCGAAATAAAATTTTTTACATCTAAAAAGATAAAAAAAAAAAATTAAGATGAAAATAAAAATCTTAGTTATTTGCAATAATCGACTTTTTTTAACAAATGGTCGTCAGTTTGTTAATTCTTAACCGTTGTCTAATTTCAAATGCTCGTAATTTATAGCTCAATGCAATTTGTATATTGAACTTTCTTTTAGTAATTATTTTTGGGAAAAAGCGTAATTTTTTGTATTATAAGTTGGTATTTTAAAAGGGGGATAATAGTCGTGAGTTAGTTCGTAGAGGGTGTATATGCTCGCACGCCTTTCTGAAAGGGGGTGGCTCTGGAGGCCGACACAATCCAACCACTGAATGTGGCTTCCGCCAAAACCACTTACGCTTTGTGGCGAGAGACTCTTAACAATGCGATACAGGATACAAATACAATAAGACGCAGTTACATCACTTAGGAACAATGCAGCCTTGCGTGGGTCTCTCTCCTCTCTCTCTCTCTCTCTCTTTATTTCTCTCTTCTTACTTTACTCACCCTTAGTGAGTACGAGTAACACACCAGCATTCATCAGATTTATGTGTTAAATGGAGAAAAACATTTCTCCCCTTTTCCTCGGCGAGCATTAGCTTCGACGTCGACACCGCGAGTCGAGAAAGATTGCCTGGTGGTTTCCTTCGTCGAGTAAAGCCGGAAATGCGCAAAGAAAGTGACGGAAGTTGAGACTGAAAGCGTTGCCGAGATTTTTCTTCCTTTCCATTTTTCCTTTTTTTCCTTTTCTCTATTCCCCTTTTCCCATTTTTCACTTTCTCTTTACCCATTTCCTTCTTCCTATACTTCCTTTACTCATTCCCCTTCCTTCGCTTATATCTGCTTTGCCTTAAACTTCTCTTTGTGTTTACCTGTTTTCTTTTCTTTGCCTCTTTAATCCTTTCTCTTTACTCATTTTCATTTCCCAGTACTTGTTTCCTATTCCGGTTCCATTTTTCCCTTTCCTTTCCCACTTACTTTCCCTTTCTCTTTGTCCATTTCCATTTTCCTTTACCTCTTTCACTCTCCGCTCTATTCTCATTTCCCTTTTACTATATCCGTTACTATGTACCCATTTCTCATCACACTTTTTCACTTCCCTTCACCCTTTTCCTACACACCTTTATGTTCACTCTTTTCCAGTTCCATTTCCCTGTTTCCATTTACGTGTTTACTTTCCATTTTCTCCTTTAAATTAACCGATAAAGTTCCTTTCCTTTTTCATCTATTTTTGTCTGCATCTTTTTCCCTCTACCCTTTATCTCTTTTCCTATATCCTATTCCGTTCCCCCTTACTATTTTCCGTTTCACTTTTCTCTTTCGTCTCCCTTTAGTCGTTTCCATTATCCCTTTTTGCCTTTCACTATCCCTTAAAACATTTCCGTTTTCTTCCATCCCTTTCCCTCGACCTCTTTCGTTTTTTATTTACCGCTTTCCTTTTACCTTTTCCCCTTTACCCGTTTTTTTCACTTTTATACTTTATCATTCTATTACTCTTCATTCCCTTTAACAATCCCATACTTTTTGTCTTCATCCCGTTTCCTTCACTCGTTTCTCTTTCCCTTTCTCCACTTCGTTTTCTCTTTACCATTTTTTCTACACCTGTGTTTCTTTACCCTTTATCCCTTTTCTTATCCTATTGTGTTTCCCCTTCCTTTTTTCTTTACCCCTTTCACTTTCTGTTTTCTTTTTATATCCCTTTTCTATACACGTTTCATTTTACTCGTTTCCGTTTCCCTTTACATATTTCTCTTTCCATTGTACTTGTCAGTTGCCTTCTTTATTCCAATTTTTTTTCTACACCTGTTTCCCTTTATGCTTTTGGATTTTTGTAACCATTTCCCTAAACCCTATTCCGTTTTCCTTGACTATTTTCCCTTTAGCCTTCTATTTCCTTTAGCCGTTTCCTTTGCCGATTTCTCTTTAAACGTTTTGATTTATCTTGTGTACTTCATCTTTCCATGACACTTTATTCCTTTAAAAATCTCATTCTTTTTTCTTTCTACCTTTCCCTTTACATATTTTTCTCTCCCTTCATCAATTTTCGTTTACCCGTTTCTAGTTTTTTCCCCACTTCGCTCTTCCTTTACCGCTTACCCGTTTCCATTTCCCTTTAGTTGTTTCTATCTCCCTTTACCCGTTTTTCTTACCTTTCACTGGTTTCCGTTTCCCTTTCTATTCAGTTGTTTCCTTTTCCATTCACCTTATCCGTTTCTTTTCAACCGATTCCCTTTCCGCTTTTCCAATTTTTATTCTTTCCATATATTCCTTTTCTTTACCTCTTTATCGTTACCTATTTCTTTAACTTTTCACCTTTCCATTTCTCGTGCCAGTTCCCTTCTTTTTACATTTGCCTTTTTCTACTCCTGTTTCTCTTTTCGATTCTTGGTCCCTTTACCCGTTTCCCTATACGATTTTCGTTTCCCTTTACTATTTTCTATTTCCCTTCAGACATTTTTCATCTCCTTTCTTTCCTTCATCTTTCCAATACCGATTTTTCCCTTTCATTTTCCTTTCGCTGTTACTCTTTCCCTTTTCCCTTACCCCGTCTCCTTTAGCCCTTTTTATTTTGATCAACCCCTTTCTTATTACTTATTCCCATTTACCCCCCTTTACCCGCTCCAATTTCCCTTTTTTTACTTTTTCTTTTCTTTGTACTTTTTTTCCTTTCACAATTATTTTTTTTTCCGCGTATCTACCGCTTTATTCGTTCCACTTTTCCTTTACCCTTTCCGTTAACCCGTTTCCCCTTAACCGTTTCGCTTTTTCTTTACCCGCTTCGATTTCCCTTGACCCGTTTCCATTTCCTTCTCCATTTACCTGCTTCATTTCCTTTTCCCTTTACCCGTTGCCCTTTCCATTTTTCTCTTTTTATGACACACCTTTTCTCTTTCACTATTCATTTACTGTTTTCCGTTTGACTTAATCTCTTTCCTATTTTATTTACCCCTTTTTTATTCACCCTTTTTCTTTCTCTTTACCCGTTTCCGTTAATCTTCTTCCCTTTCGCTATCTCTTCCATTTTATCCTCGTCCTTTTCCCTGAACTCATTTTACTTATTCTTTGCCCCGTCTCCCTTACCCGTTTCCATTCACATTTAATAAAAGCTATTAGGGGAATGAAGTTTTACTCGATTAATTTTCCTCTTAGAATCTCTTGAAAGGCATTTTAGAATTTAGAGCGTAAACGTAGCACACTTGATGAGATAGAAAAATGGCACGTTTTCGCTATGGTTGAATGCAAAGCACATGTTGAGTTCTCTTAGAACCCAGAAACTCTTGACTTTCTCACCCGTACGGAAGCTAAGCTTGGGCTTGGGCTTGGGGTTACTATTAGCCGCAAGCACTTGACTCGACCCCAGCTAATGCCTCTTAATAGAGCACTACAGGGTGCCCCATACAATTTCTTGCCACCCCCGTGGAACCTAATGGAACTACGATTAATAAGGGCGCACGTATCGCAATGATTATTATGTACTACCATACACGTCACGTGACCTCATTTAGCATTATTTTGCTGCTATTTTTTTTTTAAAAATGACACCAAAGATATTAGAATACATTTTTTAGCTTCTTTGCTGATTGACTAATATAATATAATTATATTGCCGCCATTTCAACGAGTCGAGAAAAATTGCCTTGCAGTTTCCTTTGTCGAGGAAATCTAGAAATACGCGAAGAAACCCAATTTCCCCATTTTTCCTTTCCTTCTTTTTCTATATTTCCCATTTTCTATTTATTATTTTGCACAACTTCTCTACCCACTTCCGTTTCCATTTCCCTTTACCCGTTTTGCCTTCTACTTCCATTTACCCTTTACCATTATCCGTTTCTCTGTCCCTTTCAACCTTTCCCCTTTGCCAATTTTCATTTGCCGTTATCCGTTTTTCTTTCCAGCTTCTGTTATCCCTTTCCCTTCCAATTTTCTTTCTATTTTCCTTTTCTTGCCCCGTTTCTCTTCACTCTTTTATATTTCCCTTGCCTCCTTACACTTGCAATTTCCCTTCCAATCACCTTTTCTATTTCCCTTCACTCCCTTTACCCGTATTATCTACCCTTTTCCCCTTGCCCTTTCCATTTCCTTTTATCCGTTTCCCTTCATATGTACCTATTTCCATTTATCATTTTCTACGCCCGTTTCCTTTTTCGTTTCTCTGTTCCTTTTAAATTTTCCTTTACCTATTTTCTCCTTCCCCTTTACATTTCACTTGACTATTTTGCATCTCCCTTTACCAGTTTCCTTTCCCAGTTTTTGTTCTCCCTTTTCCTTGTTCTTACCCATTTTCCATTAATTTTTTCCATTTCCCTTTACCCCTCGCACTAACAATTTCCTTTCCAGTTTACTTTTACCAGCTTTACATCTTATTGGTTTACCCTTTCCATTTCCGTGTGGATATACCCATTTTTACCCGTTTTCCTTCAACTGTACCTATTTCCATTTATCTTTTTCTAAGCCCGTTTCCATTTCCTGGTCTATGTCCCTTTCAAAATTTCCCTTTACCCATTTTCCCCTACCTTTTTACGTTTCACTTGACGATTTTACATTTCCCTTTCCAGTTTCTGTTCTCCCTTTTCCTTGTTCTTACCCATTTTCTTTTACTCTTTTCCATTTCCCTTTAACTCTCACACTAACAATTTCCCTTCCATTTTACTTTTACCCGTTTTACATCTCATTTGCTTGCCCTCTCCATTTCCGTTTGGATATACCCATTTTTACTTGTTTCCCTTCATCTGTACCTATTTCCATTTATCTTTTTCTACGCCCCTTTTCTTTTCCGTGTCTATATCCCTTTTCAATTTCCCTTTACCCATTTTCCCCTACCCTTTTACACTTCACTTGAATATTTTGCATTTCCCTTTACCAGTTTCCCTTTCCAGTTTCTGTTCTCCCTTTTCCTTGTTCTTGCCCATTTTCCTTTGCTCTTTTTCATTTCCCTTGAACCCTCACATTAACAATTTCCTTTCCATTTTACTTTTACCCGTTTTACATCCAAATTGCTTACCCTTTCAATTTCCGTTCGGATATATCCATTTCCATTTACCCTTTTCATTTACCCTTTTCCCTTTACTCATTTCCTTTTATTCCGCACATAAATTTGTAAGCAAATAGTTGGATTTTTAAGCAAGAAGATTATTTTCTACGAAAAAAGACATATTTTCATCAAGTTTAATAAATTTTCAACTAAATCGTTTCAATAATGAATTTGATGTTAGTCCAAATTTTATTGTATTAATTTTAAGGTTATATTTTTATCGTTTCTATCTTTCTTTTGTCTAATTATTGTAATTTTTAAACTTATAAAGATCAATATTTTACCAAAAATAGAGACTTTAAATTTTAATAAAACATGATTACCTGTTAATTTAAAAAACCAAACAATTTTTACAAAACAGTTGAAGTTTTTATCAAACAGTTGAATTTTCAAGTCACTCAGACAACTTTTCTACAAAAATTGAAATTTCAACAAAGAATAAGAATTTTTCACAAAAAAGTTAATTTTAAACTAATCAGTTAAAGATTTAACAAAATAGTTCAAGTTAATTCAAGTTAGTTCAAGTTAGTTGATATATCAACAAAACTAAATTTTTTTATTTTATATAAAAAGCAGTTGGATTTAACTAACAAAAACGAATTTTCAACAAATACTTGAATCCTCAACAAAAGCAGATTAATTTTCAATGAAACAGTTGCAATTTTAACCAAGAACTTTATTGTTTTCCAAAAAGATTAATTCTCAAAAAACAATATGAATTTTTAACAAAATAGCTGAATTTTTAACTAAGAAAATTACTGAACTTAAATTAACAATATTGAACCAAAAATGGAGTTGCTTAGTTTTCATTAAAGAGAATTAATATTCAATTAAGAAAAATAAAGAACAACGATTTGCTATTAAACAATCGAATTTTCATTTCGAGAATATAAATTTACAACAACAAAAAAGATAATGCCAACCAATTATTTGAATTTCAGCATAAAAGTTTAATTGTGATTCAAAAATCACAAATTCGGTATTGGAAATTCTGTACTTTTTGAACTAATTTAGATATTTAAATTTTCTTTTCGCATTTTATCCAGTTTTAATGTGCTCTTTCGCAATCTGCCATGATATTTTTTTTTATTTTAAAGTTAACAAAATGACGAAGATTTTTTTTTAATATGAAATGTCGATTTTCAAAAAAAAACTATCCCTCATATTTTTTGCAATTTTTTTTAATTTAACTTTTCATTAGGAATATATCCTTAAGTTTTTTTAAAAATTGAAGCTAAAATGTTAAAAAAATAATTTCTTTATTCGAAAAATACAAAGGGCTTTCCGATTGTCGAAGGAAACGCAATCAATTAGTTTAAAACAAAACCATTTGTTTGGAAATTTATCTTTTTGAGTTGAAATTTTAGTTATTTAGCTGTAAATAAAACTAATTAGTTAAAATTTAAAATAACTAAAAATTCTTTCTTTTTTTAACATTCAACTATATTATTTAAAATTAATTTTTTTTTTAAATTTAGTTATTTCATTTTTGATTTTTTTTTAGTTGAAGCTAAAACCAGTTGGTAGAAAATTTATCTTTTTCAGTTTAAAAATTCAACTATATAGTTGTAAATCCATCTACATAGTATACAGGTTAAATTATTTGATAAAAATTTATATATTTTCCACAAAATTTAATTAATTTATTTTAAATTTTTTTTTTCCACTGCAACTATTACTTTTTTTATAAACTTATATATTTTAATTAAGGATCTAATAATTCAGTTGTAAATGTGTATTTTTTGTAAGTTGAAAATTCAACTAATTATTTGTAAATGCAACTAATCAGTCAAAGTTAAATTAATTTGGTAACAAATAATTTTATTGATTGAAAATTGAACTACTTTGTTAAAAAAAAGTTGTTCTGTTATTTGAAATATAACAATTCCAGTGTTCGTATAAATTTATATCTGTAGGTTGTAGTTTAAACTATTATATTAAAATTTTTTCTCAAGTCAAAAATTATGCTTATTAATTTTAATAAAAACTACTTAGATGAAAGTTAAACTCATTTGCTAAAAATTAATTTTTTCGGTTACATATTAAACTATTTTGTTTAAAATTAGTTTTTTTTCACTAAAAGTTTAATTATTCCATTTTTGCAAAAAAAAATTATTTGAAAATAAAAGTGTGTATTTGGTTGTCAATCCAATTGCTTAGTTCATATGTTTGAAAATTTAACTGTTTTGTTTAAAATTGTTTTCTTTGTTGTTGAAAATTTATGTGTTTTATTGAATATTTGTCTTTTTTTTCGTAACAAATTCTCTTGGTTGAAAGTTAAACTACTTGATTCAAAATTGAACTCCTTTTTTAAGAATTCAATTTTGTTTTTGAAGATACATAATTTTCGTTGAGAATTTATCTCTATGAGTGACATTTGAATTACTTTATTGAAAACTATTTTTTTTTTAGAACAATATTAATTCTTTAACTGCAAATTTAATGATTCTATCCTTGTTTAAAAATTTATATTTTTAAAATGAAAATGAAACTATTTGGTTAAAAATTCATGTTTTTAGTTGAAAAATTAACTAGATGGCTAAATGTTGAACTCCTTTCTCAAACATTAATTTTTGTGTTTGATGATTTATCATATTACTTGAAAATTAATCTTTGAATTGAAAAATCTACAAAAAAAATTTTTTTTTTATAAATTATAATTCGAAACTATTTACAACAAAAAAATATTTTTATCTTTTATTTTCATGAAAAAAAAAATTAAGTGAGAAAAAAAGAAGGAAGGAGATTTGGAGGGTGCTTTCTTTTTTTTCTCTTTTTTAAAAATATGTTCTTCAAATTTGAATAGAGACATTTAAGGCGCTTCAAAAACGAGTCTCACGGGTCTCGGTTTCGCTTGATCCATTCTACGTTTGAAAGGAGGAATTTTTGAAAGCAATATTTTGAATACGTGATTTAAAGGTTTAGAAAGAGAGCTTTTTCCTGAATATATATTTTTTTTTGTAATAAAAAAAAGAGTTCGTTTCTGGGTCTGAACCGGCAACACTGACAGCCCAGCGTGCACAATAGTCAGAGTGTTGCCGGTTTCAGGCGCATAAAGACTCAATTTTTATTTGAAAAAAAACACTCAATTTTCAATTACAAAAAAAAACACTTTCCGGAAAAAGCTCTCGGCTGAAACCGTTATAATTGTTTTTAGATTATTTGTTAAAAATATATCGTTTAACAATTCATCCTTTTAGATGGTGAATTTATTTTGTGTCCGGTAAGTTTACAAAACTTTTTTTTAAATCCGTCCAACTTAGAATTGAAACGTGTTTTAAAATAATTAGTTAATGATTTGCCATTTTTAATTTTCAATTTTTAAGCGTACATTTTAATTTTAATAATTTTAAAATGCCGTTTTAAAGAATCAAACAATTAAAAATTAGAAGCGTTTAAAATCTGAAATTTTTGGTAACAAACCTTTTTATTTGATAAACTGTTAATATAAATTAATTAATAATATTTAAAATTGAATTGTACTTCAAAATTTTTTAAGTGATTAATCATTGATTTTAGAAGACGATTCGGAATCAGTTCAAAAGTTTAGAATTTTCAGACTTTATCGTTAAAAATTTGAATAATTTTCATAAAAATACATTCTTTTTGGTTGCAAATTCAACTGTGTTGTTTTTAAAAAATCGTCTTTTTGGTTAAAAATTCAGCTCTTTTCGTCAAAAATTAACCTTTTGTTCAAAATTCGCATTTTGTTGCTTATAAGTACACTGAAATATTTTTTGGAATAATACTTTTCCAGAAATTAGTATTTTTATTTATAATTCCTATTTTTTCTTAAATAATCAATTTAAATCTTTCTGGATAAAAATTCAACCCTTTCTTTTTTTGATTTGTCTTTTTCATTTAAAAATTCACCCGCTTTAGTATAACTTTTATTTATCTTGGACAAAAATAATTTTGCTTGGTATTAAATTCAATAATCTTGTTAAAAACTCATCCTTTTTGTTTAAAAGTTCGAATATTTAGCAGAAAATTAACTTACTTACAATTCTTAGTTTATTTTTGGAATTTTCGTTTTAGAAGAAATTTAATGTTTATTGAATTTAAATACAACTGTTCGATTGAAAATTCAACCTCATTTTTGAAAGTTTGTATTTTTGATTTTCACCTTTTTTTGAAAATTCACCTGCTTTAGTAGAAATTACATTTTTCTTCGATAAAAAAATACAATTATTTGGTTTTAAATTTAAGAATTTTGTTCAAAAGTCATACTTTTTGTTTAAAAATTGGACTATTTAGCAAAAAATTAACTTATTTACAATTCTTATTTTGGTTTTTGAATTCCGGTTTTAGAATAAATTTTATCTTTCCTGAATTAAAATATAACTGTTCGATTGAAAATTCAACCACTTTTTTTAAAAGTTTGTCTTCTTAACTTTTTAAATTAAAAATTTATTTTTTATTAAAAATTAATCTGTTTTAAGAGAAATTTTCTCTTTTTTGGATAAAAAGACAACTGCTTGGTTGAAAATAAAATTTTTTTGTTAAAAGTCATACTTCTTGTTAAAAATTCATCATTTTGGTTAAAAATTCGTCTTTTTGGATGGAAAATGCAATTTTTTCGTAGAATCTTTTTCAAGTGAATATTCAACTATTTTTGTTGTTGTTGTTGAAAATGTATCTTTTTGATTCAATAATTTATCTGTCTTAGTAAAAATATAATTTTTTGTTACGAAAAAGCAACTTTGTGATTAAAATTATTTGTCTTTGCTTAAGTATTCAAATATTTTGTTTGAACGATTTTGTAGACACTTTGTTAAGAAATCATTTTTTTTCTTGAAGATTTATATTCTTAGTTGAAAATTCATCTCTTCGGTTGAAAGTCGAATTATTTTGTTCAAAAATAATCTTTTGATTTATAATTCTACTATTTGGGTTCAGTCGAACAGCCTTTTTTTGGTTTAAAATTAATTTTTTAACGGAAATGTAACTTTTTCATTTTTTTAAGATAGATCTTTATTAGTTGAAAATTCTCCTTTTGTAGTAAAAAAAATCATTTTTTTGGTTTAAAATTGCATGTGTTTTGGGTAAAAATGCATCAATTTGGTTGAAAAATTAATTTTTTGCTAAAAAGTCAGTTTGGTCTGAAAATCTAATTTTTGTAGAGAAACCTCATCTTTTGGCTTGAAGATTTAACAATTTAGATAAACTTTTATTTATTTCTTGAGTGAAAAATTTCAAATGTTGAAAATTCGTCTTTTTGATAAGAAAATTCTTTTTTTTTAATATATTTTATCTTTTTTTATTGAAATATAAACTATGTCACTTTTTTGTTAGGCATTTATCTTCTTAGTTGACAATTTTTTATTTTTATCTAAAATACTGTTGTTTTCGTTTATAGAAGGTTCTGTCTTAAAAATATTACAAGATTGAAATGCCGGTACTTGAATATCAAAATATTTCTGGAAACTAAAAATTACTTACAATTAAGGGGGGGGGGGTCGAAATATTTTTCTCTGATTTTTACAGGGGAGTGGCGAGTAAGGGAAAGCGCAGGAGTGGGGGTAGAGCCCGAGTTCAGATTAGGATTAACGGCACTATTTAGAGCGGAACCATTTGAGAGCGGAACTATTGAGAGCGTCACTATTGAGAGCGGCACTGTTTAGAAGGTCGACTATATTATAAAGAATTGCGAAATATGAAAAATCTTTTGAAATATTTTGAGATATTTTTCAAATGAATTAAATTTTTATTCAAAAAGACCAATAAAAATGTCTCTATTTTCACAGTATACTCACAAAATAATTGATTTACTTTTCGCTGGATGTAAAATCCAGAGCATTAAAAAATGATATAGTAATCGTTTAATCTTGATGACCACAATCGTAGACAATGCCGTGTTGGCACAAAGCACTTCGCTCGCGTGACAATCCTTTTATGTAACTCCTGATATTGTCAGACAATACACATGAAAATTCCATTTAATACATTTATTTGTCAATTTGAAATTGAAAACGAGAATTTTCTGTGGGAAATTTTTGTTTCATTTTCTTCGGTCGTTTGTATCAAGTTTTGTGGCATCAAATCGACGACAAGTGCAATAAAAAAAAAAAAAATAACACCAATATATTCCTGCTATTTAAAAAAAAAGTCACTAAGGAGACTTTTTTCTTACAATTATCTACTAAAAACACTATTTCTTTATTTTTCCTTGAAAAAAATTTTTGCGCTTATTTGCTAATTGGCTAAAATAATTAGTTGGACGAGTTTGCAATAAAATTGTTGATTCCTCAACCATAAAAAGAATAATTTTTAACCAAACAGTTGAATTTTTAACCAAAATATATCAAGTTTCTATCAAACGAGATGAATTTTTAAATCTAAAAGACAAGTTTCAAATTCAGGAAGTTTTTTTCAGTTTTCTCGGTCAATAAAGAAACAAATTTTATCCAAAAAAATGTTAAATTTTGTTAAGTTTTCGGGATGACGGTGACCATAAATTCAGTCAGTATTTTGTCACGCTTGAGTGAACCGCCCTCCCCTCCTCCCACGCAACTCCTCTTACCAATCTCCGTGGTGCGGCGTAGTTTAAACAATAAATGTGATGTTAGGCCCAATTTTATTTTATTAATTTGTATTTTATTTATTTTTTTTTAGTTTCTCAAAGTTTTTGAAAAAGATTAATTTTTAACCAAAACTGGAGTAGTTAAATTTTCATTGAGTAGAATTCACTTTAAATAAACTAAAACGAATTTTCTACAACACAGTTCAATTTTTTTCACCAAATTTTGGATTTTTTTAAACCAAAAAGACAAATTTTCTGATAAAAAATTAAGCTTTCAACCCGGGAATATGAGTTTCCAACAAGAAAATTAATTTACAAAGAAACAGTTCAATTTTAAAACAAAATAGTTAAATACTTGACAGTATTTTCTGATGGAATTCAACTGTTTTTGTATTTAAAAGTGAAATCTCTTTTTGTTGAAATAATTATTATTGCATGTATAATTTAGAATTGATTTTTTTCAGCTACTTTGCTTAAAGTTTAACTACTTTGTAAAAGTTGTATTTTTTTAGTTGAAGATTGATAATTTTATTTGAAATTTCAAATATTTGGTCGTACATCAACTTTTTGTTGAAAATTTAACGGTTTCGTAGAACGTTATACTATTTTCTTAAAAATGAAGTTTTTTTAAATCGTTTTAAAAAAATTTAATTGAATTGGTTGAAAATTCGATGTTTTGTTGTTGAAAATTTTTAATTTGATTAAAAATGCGTGGTCTTTAGTTCAAAATTTATATAATTTTTTCAAAATTCCTACATTTTGTGGACAATTCATACTTTTTCGAGAAAATTTATCGTTTTTTTTTTTGAAAAACCAAAAAAACCCTATTGTAATCTGAAAAAAAAATCCCAAAAGAAAAACAAACAAAAAACAACAAAAAAATAAAATAAAATTTTCGGAAAAAAATAAAAAAGAGAAAGAAAAATGAGACGGAAGATTTAACGATTCTGCTCAAAATTCGATATTTTTCTGGTTGAAAATTAATTTTCTTTACTGAAAGTGTAACTATTCCATTTTTATTGCAAATTGGGATATTACATAAAAAAATTCCTTTTTGGTTGAAAAATCATGTATATTTTAAAAATTCGTATTTTTGGGAAAAAATTCTTCTTGTTAGTTGAAAATTCATCCTTTTTGGTTCAAAATGAAATTGCTCTGTTAAAAATTAATCTCTTTTATTTCAGGATTTATCTATTTTGTTGGTTTTTTCGATTTAATTCAACATGTTTTAATTTGAAATTTAACTTTTTTATTTATCTACTTGGTTTGAAGTTGAAATTCTTTATAAAAAATTAATTTTTTGTCGTCAATCAACTTTTTCGTTAAAAATTTAGCTTTTTTGAAGAAATTTCATCATTTTTTGTCGAAAATGTGCCAATTTGGTAAAAAATTAATCTATTTCGTTTAAAATTAATTTTTTCAAAAAATTTAAGTATTTGTTAATAACAATTTGTTAATAAAAATATCAACATTGTGATGCAAATCTGAAAGTTTGTTTTCCCACAAAAAAATTTTTCCCTTTAGGTGGCTCATGGAGTGAATTATTTACATTATTTTCTTGCACGAGATTTTACTTTACAAAAAATCTCTTCCCCTCCACTTGGCCATTTATGTATATAAAATTCAGGAAAAAATGTTTTTGAATGCTTTTAACCTTTTGCTTTAAGAATCTAAAAAGAAAAATCAAATCAAAAATATTTATTATAACGATGAAAAATTGCTCTCCTGAATTAAAAAATTAATCTTTTATAAACTATCAGTTTCAAAGCTATTAAAAATGAAAATAATTAAAATTTAAAGTTAATAATAGTTCAGTTTGTAACAAAAATTTAATCTTTCAATTTTTAATATTTCCAGCTTAAAATTGTTTAAAATGATTTGCAGCTCAGTTTTCATTACTTCAAATGAAAAAATGTTTAGCTTCAAATGTTGAAATTTTTAATTTCATGGACCCCAAAATAGTTTGCGAACCAGGAAAAGACCGGAAATTTTTTTTTGTGATTAATACGGCCACCCGAATAGAAAAAAATTGGCTTGAATAGATAAAGGATGGGATGAGGTAGAGAACAGGATATTGAAAAAGATAGACGTGAATAGACAAAGGAAATGATGAGATAGAGAAAAGAGGATTGAAAATGATAGATATAAATTTAGATTTAGACAGAGATAGAAAAAGTTTGTCGCGGATAGATAAAGGGAAGAATAACATAGAAAAGAGAGGACTAAAAAAGTATTGACAAGAAATTAGATTAACCGAGATATTGAAAAATATTGACATAGATCGATAACGGATAGAATAAGATAGGAAAGAGGGAATTGAAAAAGATAGACCTGAATTTGAACTAACAAAGAGATAAAAAAATATACACGTTGATTGACGTAAGATAGGATCAGATAAAAAAGAGCTGATCGAAAAAGATAGATAGAAATTCATATTAAACGAGATATATAAAAATATTGACTTACATACATAAAGGATAGGGTGAGATAGAGAAGAGGTTATTGAAAAGAGTAGTCGTGAATTTAGTTTAAAATTTATATAGAAAAAGATAAACTTTGATAGATGTATGATGAGATGATAAAAAGCAGATTGAAAAAATAGACGGTATTTTATATTAACAGAAATAAAGAAGATTGACATGGATAGGTAAAGGATAGGATGCGATAGGGAAGAGAATGTTGTGAAAGAAAGACATGAATTTAGATTGACAAAGAGATAGAAAACAATTCACCAGAATAGACAATAGATAGGACGAGGGGATTGAAAAAGATAGGCGATAATTTAGATTAACCGAGACAAAAAAATTGATATGTATCGGTAAAGGGTAAAATGGGATAGAGAAGAGGGTATTGAAAGAAGAGACGTTGATTTAGACTGACAGAGAGATAAAAAAGTATTCACGTGGATCGATAAGACATAGGGTACGATATAAAAGGCGTTATTGAAAAAGTTAGGCGTGAATTTAAATAAACAAAGCGATTTGAAAATATTGACGTTGATAGATAAAAGATAGAATAAGATAGGAAAGGGGGGATTTAAAAAAATGGAAGGAAATTTCGATTAACACAGATAGAACAAGATTTCATGAACATGTAAAGATTAGGATGGTATAAAGAGGAGGAGGTTGAAAAAGATAGACGTGAATTTAGATTGAAAAAAGAGTAAACAAATATTGATGTGCATAGATAAAATATAGAATAAGATAGAAAATAGGGGATTGAAAAGGCTAGACAGGAATTTAGAATAATACATATAGAAAAAGGTTCTTTTAATGAAAAAAGTATAGGGTGAGATAGAGAAGAAAAGATAAAAAAGATAGATGAAGTTCAGATTAAATGAGGTAGATAAAAGTGTGGATGTGGATACATAAAATGATGGGGTGAGATAGAGCAGAGGATATTAAAAAGGATAGACATGAATTTAGATTGGCAAATAGATAGGAAAATATTAACCTGGGTAGATAAAGGATAGGCTGAAATAGTAAAGACTGTATTCAAAAAGATAGACGGAAATTTAAATTGAAATCGGAATAGAAAAAGATTGACGTAGATAGATAAAGAATAGGATGAAATAGAAAAGATGGTATTGAAGAAGTAACAAGGAAATTTAGATTAATAAAGATATAAAAATATTGGCTTGAATAGATAAAGAATAAGATGCGATAAAGAAGAGGGTATTGGAAAAGATAGACGAGGATGGATAAAGGATAGGATGAGATAGAGAATAGCAGATTGAAAAATAGACTGGAATATAGATTGGAAAACTCATAGGGAAAGATAAACGACTGACAAAGAGATAGAAAAAGATATACGTTCATAGATATTGGAGGAATCGGATGGAGTAGAGGGAATTAAAAATGGTAGACGGGAATTAAGATTAACAGTAGATGTTAATTTATAGTAAAAAATTTATAGAAAAATATAAACGTTGATTGTTGTATGATACGGTGTGATAGGGAAGAGTGTATTGATAAAGATAGGCGTGAATTTAGATTAGCAAAGAGATAGAAGAAGATTGAAGTGGATAGACAAAAGATAGGATGGAATAGAGAAGAGGGAATTTAAAAAAAATAGACGGCCGTTTAGATTGACAGAGGGATAGAAAAAGATTGTCGTGCATGATAAAGAATAGGATGAGATTGAAAAAAAAATGATTGAAAAAGATAGACGTGAATTTAGACTGACAAAGAGATAGAAAAAGATATACGCTAATAGATGTAGGATGCGATGATATAGAGAAGTGGTGGTTGTGATATTAAAATAACTTTAAAATTATATATTTATAATTAAAGGCTTTTATTAAATTTCAAATATAATTTCAGTCTAAAATATTCCATTTTGAAATCATGGAAGTTGGAATTTTTCAATTGAGAAAATGAACAGTTACTTAATATTTAGAAATATCTGACTCATAATTTAAAATCAGTAATTATAAATTAAATATTCAAAACTAAAGAAAAAACTAAACTTTGAACGCTATAATTTTAATTATTCATTTAATCCAATTTAATTTCTAAGTCAAATTGTTGAGTTTTGAATTAGAAATAACAAACGTCTATTATTTTTAGAAAAAATCCGAATTAGTTGAAAGAGATATTTAGCAGATTTAAAAAAATTCAAAATTATTTTAAAATAATTTAATGATTTCAAATAATTTAAAAAAAAACTGTATACGTGTACCTACAAAATCCAACTATTCGTACCAAAATTTCGGTGCAAATAGCCCACAGCCTAATGAAAAAAAAAATTCATTTTGGCAGATTTTGAACAAAAAATTTAGAAGCTTTTTAGGAATTTTGACGGGCTTTAGAAAGAGAAAAAACATTTACTAGGAAAATTGAAAATGATTTTTCATTTTCGTAAACTAATTTTTAAAAATTAATACATTTAAAGGATTTTTAAATAATAAAAATAAAAATAATTTAACTTTGAATTTGAACAGGGAATTTTCAATTTTTGACATATTAATAGTTGGAACTGGAATTAATCCAGAATCATAATAATTCTGACTTCGAACCGGGAATTTTCAAATTTTAACCGATTCCGAGCTAGTACTGGAAATATTTGAAAAGAAGCCAAATTCTAAACTGGAACAGGAACTTTTTACAAAGAGTTCTAATTTTGATTTGAAATAGGGAATTTTCAAATTTTAAACAATTCTGAGTTGAGACTGGTATTTATTCAAAAGGATTTTAATTTGTCTTACTTAGAACAAAGAATTTAAAAATTGTAATAAATTCCGAGCAGAAACGAGGAATTCTTTTAAAAAAATTATTTTGAATTCAAAGTTGAGACGGGATATTTTCGGAAAAATTATAATTATGAATTTGAACACGGAATTTTACAAAAAAAACTCTAATTCTTGGTTAAAATGGAGAATTTTCGAAAAGAATTAAATTTTTTCAAAAGAATTTGATTTCTGAGTTGAAATGAATTTTCTTAAAGAATGGAAAATCTGCAAACAAAATTGTTGTTCTGTGTGGTAACGAGGTATTTTTGGCAAAAAAAATTTCTTTTCCTTTTCAGGAATTTTTTTTTTCTTCAGATTGCAATAGGGACATTTTATGGTGGTTGTCCAAATTTGGTCGTTAGATTCTTGGTTTTATTTTCAGGAATTCTGAAGACTTCTATCTTTAGTAAAAATTTCCTAAATTTTATTTTGCAGCATACATATCCTGGATGCGTTTTTATGCCAGCTATCCCCGAGATATGAGGGAAATTTTCGACCGCAAGGAACTTCATCTTGGCCATTATGCGAAGAGTTTTGCTCTTAGAGACCCTCCACAAAGAATTAGTGGAATTGGGAAAATTATTCGCGAAAAGGAAGGAGCAAAGGCCCAGCATAACAACAGACTCTCGAATGAAAGGTAAGTCAGTTTTTCACACTTCTTCTTTCATGTCTTAATTTTTTGGAAAACCAATTTTGGGAGCTTTTGTTGCTTGCTAGTACAATTGTCGCACCAATCATACAGTGAACAGCGCCACTTCTGTTTGGTTGAACGGCTCCACTGATTTGGGAGCACCATTACCCCGAACAGACCGAATTGTTTAATCAACAGTATAGTCTAGTCGTTTTGCACACGTGGCGCTTGCCACAAAGTTCCGCGCTTGCGCAGTTTAGAAAATTATAGCACCCACATTTCGGAGCGACTGATCTCCCTAAGTTTGGGGTAACCAAGTGCCCCGAATCTGGAGCGGTTGCCACACCCAACCGACGTGCAGCGACTCTCTCAACGTTAGCGCGCCGGTTTTACCTAACTCCTCTCCGTGCAGGAACTCATAAATAATTAAAAATTATAATAGAAATTCTATTTTCGCTACTATTTATTTTATTAAAAATAATTCTGCGAAATAGCAATTTTCCATAATTTTTTTTATCCTAATTACGAATTTACCCCATTTTTATTTTTCCAAATTACCATTTGGGATCCGAATTACGATTTTAGATCATTTTTATTTTACAGAATAACTATTCAACCACTATTCAACCTGGAGAATTTTTTTTTTTACATTTAAAACTCAAATATTTTATTGCAAATTAACTTTTTTGTTAAAAATTAATTGGATTAAAGATTCATTTTTGGATTGCAAATTTATCTGTTTTGTAGAAAACCCGTCATATTAGCTAGAAAATTAAACTATACGCTTTTTAATGTAATAAACTTAAATTTAAATGTAATAAACTATGGCTTTTTAATCTAAAAATGTAGCTCTTACATTTTTTATCAAAAATGGTAGCTTTAAAAGTTCAAAATTCAACTATTTGGTAGAGAATTCAGATTATTTCTTGAAAATGCATCCATTTTGGGTAAATAGTTAATCTTCATTGTAGAAAATTCATCATTTTCGTTGAGGATTCAACTTTTTTATTAATTTGTATTTTTTAATTGAATTCCACAAGTTGAAAATTCTATTTTTTTGTGTTAAAAATTAGTTTTTAAAACTGAAAATGTAAGTATTTCATTTCTTTTTTGGAAAATATTTCTTTTTACATTTAAAATTAAACTATTTAGTTGAAAACTTATATTTTTCAGTAAAAAATTCAAAGAAATGGTTTAAGATTACTGCATTTTGTTGATAATTCATATATTTTAGGAGAAAATTATTTTTTTCGTTCATTAAAAAGTCAGCTTTTTAGTTGGAAAATCAACTCTTTGGTTGATTGTTGAATTGTTTTTTTTTTTGAAAATTTACTGTTTTAAGTTATATCATTTTTGTTGAAAATTCATCTGTTTGGCTGAAGATTGAAATATTTTGATAAAAATTAGTTTTTTGTTTATTTAAAAATTAATTTTATTTCCTGAAAGTTTAATTATTCCATTTTTTTATTTAAATTTGAAATCTTAAATTGAAAATTGATCTTTTTTATTCGAAAATTTGTGCATGGTGTTGAAAATTCCTATTTTCGAAAATTTAAGGCATTCATGAAATTCACAGAATTAATGGAATTCAAGATATTTAAGGAATTCATGGAATTTCAGGAATTTGCGAAATTGATGGAATTCATTGGATTTGCGGAATTCATGGAATTTAGTAATTTGAACGAATTAATGGAATTCATTGAATTAAAGGAATTCATGAAATTCATTTAACTGTAGGAATTCTAAGAATTCACTTAAATCAAGGAATTCGTTTAATTTATGGAATTTACGGAATTCACGAAACCCACGGGATTTGCGCAATTCACGGAATTAAGTAATTTTAACGAAATAATGGAATTGACTTGAATTGAAGGAATTCATGAAATTCATTTAACTGCAGGAATTCTAAGAATTCACTTAAATCAAGGAATTTGCGGAATTCACGGAATTGACTGTAATAGCGTAATTAAAGTAATTCACGGAATTCATCTAATTTATGGAATTTACGGAATTCACGAAATCCACGGAATTTAAGGAATTCAGGAAATTGACTGTAATAACGGGATGAATGGAATTCAAGGAATTCACGGGATTTATGTAACACCCGTAATTCATGCAATTCGCGGAATTAACGGAATTCGAGACATTAATGGAATTTGCAGATTCTTAGAAATAAAGGAATTCTCAGAATTCATGTAACACCCGGAATTCGTGCAATTCACGGAATTCCACGGATTCAAGGAATTCACGGTATTAATTGAGTTCAAGGAATTCGTGGAACTCCAGGAATTCCATACATTTCGTGAATTCCGTGATTTCATTGAATTTGATTAACTCATTGAATTGGATGAATTCCTTAAATGTCGTGAATTCCATGAATTTCACTATTTACTTGAATCTCATGAATTAGCAAAATTATGTGAATTTATTGAATTTCGTGAAGTCCATGAGTTCCTTGAAATCCATTAATTCCATAATTTCCATGAATTCCATGAATTCTGTGAATTTTTTGATTACGTAAATTCTTTTGATTTCGTCATTTCCTTCAATTAATAAATTGCGTGAATTCCGTAAATTCCGTAAATTTGACGAATATTGTGAATTCCCTGATTTTCTTGAATTCCGTGAATTCCATGAATTCTGCGTATATCTTCAACTCTTTGAATTCTGTAAATTCTTTAAATTCCGGGAATTCCATTAATTCTATTAATCTCGGGAATTCCATTAATTCCTTAAATCCCATGAAATCCGTGAATTCCAGGCGTTATACGAATTCAGTGAATTCCTTGAATTCAGTAAATTCTGTGAATGTCACGAATTTCTTCAATTCCAGTTTTGGCTCCATCAGAAAATTTCTTTTTTTTTCAGGAACAAGTGTTCTCAGAAATGATTTACATTTTACAGTTCCGCGCGTTTAATATCGTTGAGGAATTCATGAATTTAAAAATTGGGAAACCATTAAATCTGACTTTCGAAATTTGCGCAAATGCCGAATTACGCCACTTTTCCCATCAAGTCTCTCGTGTCTCTCTATTCTCGAGTATTGTTATCACAAGAAACCAGGCGTGAATCCGTGATTAATAAGCCTGAAACTCTCGTCTAAAGGCAGAAAGCTGATCGCCATGTTTTTTTTTATGAAATGCGGAAGACTTTTGACAGTTTGACAGTTTGACAGTTTGACAATTTGACAATTTAACAAGAGAAAAAAAGGGAAAAAGGTAGGTAGCGATGCAAAAATAAAAATTGGACTCGAGCGCGCCTAATGAGTTTCTGAGCCAGTTAGGCGAAAATTCTTGCTGTTGGTCGTTCTTAATGTTCACGAATAAATAATGTGCCCGCACGCGGAACGGCCGAAACGCGCAAGTATGTATCGCATCAGTCACAGCAACGGCGATTTGCCAGGATTAATTGAACTCTTATTATTGAGTATGGAAAATAACGGTTCTAAAATGGTATCTGGTCTTATTCTGTTACCTCCAATCCTCACAATACCTCATTTTTCATTTATTTATTTAAATAAACATTTTAAATTGTTTTCATTTTACCAAATTCCGAATTACCTTTTGACAGCGCCCCAGAGCTGCCAGATCAGCTCCCGGCCTCGACCGTGTATGTGTATGTAGTAGTAGTTTTCTTAAGATCCGGAGGGGGAACGTTGGTCAAACTAATCCAACAGATGGCGCCACAAAAAGTAGGTCTGACTTTTTCATTGAATTGCATTAAGAAAAAGCACAAATAATTAAAAACTTGATGCTGTTTGCAAATAAACAAAAAAAATATATGAAAAAATAAGAGTAACTATTACTAATTATTTTAAAATAGAAAAAGTTATAAAAATATGTAGTTTATTATGAATAAAATTTAATTTTTAAATATATTTTGAAAGCAGTTTAAACTTCATATTTCTAAGATTTATTTTACCGATATTATTGATTTCATTATTTGTTCTAGTTGAAAAAATTATTTATTGTTAAAGTTATTGATGGATCTAATGAAAAAATTAACAATATTTAATTCCTCAATGAGAAAATTATTTAAAACATATACATGATTAGAAGAAGTAATAATAAATATATCACTTATATCCAATATAAATATAATAATAATTAAAATATGTAAGACCATAACTTCAGTTGCAAAGTGAAGAATCTTTGTACCTTTAAAATATTAATAATTTCGAGTTTTGAAGGAAAATGGATTTAATATTATTTAATATAATGTATATATTTATTTAAATTGAACCGAACATCATATATACAAAGTCTTATTATCGGTAAAAAATTTTTTGTTTTTGCTAAAAATGCTTCATATTATTATACGAATGACCTTTAATAACAAAAATAATTTAAGAGTTTATAATAACCACTGTGATAAACAATTACTTTGGCAAAATATTAGAATTTGAGATTTTTGAAAGATAAAATATAACAATTTAAATTTTTGTAAACAAATTAGATAAACAGATTGGAAATTTTGGCCCTTTGGCATAGACATTTTTTGTTTGCACTGGAAAAGTTTTATATTATTGGACGAATGATTGCTAGTCAACAACATATTAGAAAAGTTAACAATAACCACTGTTATTAACAACTCTTGTGACAAAATATTTAAACTTAAGGTTTTATCAAATTTGAATTTAAAATTTAATTTAAATTTAGAAATTGTTTATGTAAATTGTTTTTAAACATGTAAGTTGGGGCCACAAAAATTGTTTATCACAGTGGTTATTATAAACTTTTAAAGTATTTTTGTTATTAAATGTCATTCCTACATTAATGTGAAGCATTTTTAGGAAAACATTTTTTTTACCGATAATAAGATTATTGGTCAATTTGTTCATAAAATTGGTTTATAAGAAATAAATGGATTAATAAGCACATTATTTGTATTCTATGAAATTCTAAACATTTATTTAAGACAATATAAAGTTTTCCTGATCAGTTATTAAAGCGTAAAAAATTGTTTTATAAAAAAATTTAGTTTTTCCATGATTTGAGTGGAAAAATTATTAATAAAAAATAGAGGAGACAAAAGTTCGTAAAGTCAAGATCAATTTAAAACAAAAAATAAATAAATTATTGAACTGCATAAATTTATATATGGCGTTCGGTTCAATTTAATTAAATATATACATTATCCTATGTATAAAAACTCGTAACCTAAATTAGTGTGCATGGGCGCTGAATCTTACAATGGTCAAGTTAATCACGTATTTTATGGCGACTGGCGACATCTTTCTTCAACGTAGAAAATCAATCGAAATAAAAAACTAGATTTCTACTTTTATCGATCGCCGATAATTATTATCGTTTTGTGTCTTTTTATTTTCACTTTCAATAACAGCTGTTATTTTTAATGAATTATTATCATGTATAATATTTAAATTTGTTTCTCATAATTTTTCAATCGTTACATTAAATAACTGAAGATACTTTACACAAGAATGTGGTTTATACAATTTTACAGTAATAATAATTTAAAGTTTACGTTAAAATATAATTTTTTTAATAATATAAAAGGATATTAAATTAATAGATATATTGTGAAATCATTACGTTTAATAATATTATGATATAAATTACAATGAAAAATGTTATTTGAATATAAAGTTATCATAAACTAAATTAGAATTAAATGAATTTATTATTTTCAGGTTCTAATTAATAATAACATCATGTTATACATGCTATTAATTTCTTATAATAATATTATATTTACATTTTATGCTTTAAAATGATTTAAAAAATAGAAATTAAATATAATTTTAAGAAATTTTTAATTGGTTTATTCAACGTTACAGGAATAATTATTTAAAGTTTATCTGAAAATTTTATTGTTTGAAATAATATAAACGATTATTAAATTAATGGATAAAAACTTGTTATTTATAAATTAAAATTAAATAATAACATATTTTTATTTTAACGTTATCTAATAAAAATTCATTAACTATTTAATATTGGCTCGAACTTTTCGTATTATTTTGTAGAATCCCGTAAAATATTATTTTTTCAATCTAGATTTTTTGTTGAAGAATCTGAAATATTCAAAAATCTTTTATAATTTTTTCAAATTTGTAAGAAATTTTTTCGCTTATTTTTTACATTTTAAATGATTTTTCAAAATTTCAAGAAAAATTGGATTCATTTTAAAATATTTCCGAAAAGCATTTCCGAAAACTAATGGAATATTTATCATTTTTTCTGAAATTATAAAAGCCCTACATATCTTTTAAAAAAGCTAATAATTTTCTAATAATTTATAAAATCCTGTAAAATAAATAATATATTTTTTAAATTTTCTACATTCTTTTTTTGACATCTGAATTATTTAAAAATCTTTCCTAATTGTCTCATGAAAATGATAAAATTTATATCATTCAAAAAAAAACTGCTGATACTTCTTTACTTTTAAATAATTTGAAAATGTGTGTGACTAAAAAAATATCAAAAAAGCATTGTTGTGTTACGTCAAAATATTGTTTAATGTATTTCTATACCGCACTTTATCCTAAAAATCTATTTTTATTTAAAAAACGTCTATTAAGTTTTTTAAGCTAATAAAAAAAAAATGTTACGTAACTGCAGTTAGGATGTGGGAAGGTAAAAGGGTTTAAAATAACTTTAGGTAACACGTGAACAAGAATATAAGTGTTCAGAAATTTTTAACAAATAAATTTTTATTAGAAAATTGAGTGAATGATAAAAAGGAGTATAAAACTGAGCGCGCGCGTACATAGTAGTCTAGTATTGAATAATATTATATCTATTTTCTCATTTATCAGTCTTGACAATGATTTTTTTACCAAATGATTCCCTCAAAACATTTTAATTCAAATTAGTATTACTGTTTAAAAATGCTACCTTTAAAACTTTAAATTGTTGAGATTTTGAAGGTACAAAGATTCTTTACTCTGCAACTCAAGTTGTAGTCTTACACATTTTAATTATTGTATTCATATTGGATACAAGTGATATATTTTTTATTAATTCTTCTGATCATGTATATGTTGTGAATAATTTTTTCATTAGCTGCGTTAATAATTTTAACAATACATTTTTTTAACTAGAACAAATAATAATATCAATAATCTCAGCAAAATAAATCGTAAGAATATGAAGTTCGAAATGCTTTCAAAGTGTATCTTTAAATTAAATTTTATTCGTATTAAACTACATATTTTTATGACTTTTTCTTTTTTTAAATAATTAGTAATAGTTACTCTTATTTTTATTTTTTTTTTTGTTTATTTGCAAACAGCATCAAGTTTTTAATTATGTTTGCTATTTCTTAATGCAATTCAATGAAAAGGACAGACCTACTGTTGGTGCCGCCATCTGTTGGATTAGTTACCTACCGTTTGTGAGCCGCAAAATAGAAGGTGCATGATTACAACTGTAAGTTCGTGTATAAACCGAAAATGCTTCGGAAAACTTCGGTGCTCTTCTATTTATATCTCGATCCCCAATTGAATGAAATTAGCGATTTTTATGTTAATATTATATTTATAAAATAGTATATCAATATTAATGAGTAGTTGTCTAACTTTTAATAGAAATAGGTGAACTTTTAACTAAATAAATTAGTTTTCTGTAAAAAAAATTTTTTTAAGAAAATACATAGATTAAAAAAAATTAATTGTTTTCAACAAAATAGTTAAATTTTTAAACAAAAAGTTACATTTTCATCTAAAAAGCTGAATTGTATACTAAAAAGAGGCTCTTTTAATAAAATACACGAACTTTGCACAAAAGAAATTTATTTTCCAACAAGACTAATTTTCGATTCAAAAAATTAATGTTTAATCATAGTTAAATTTTCGACAAAAAAGATTATTTTCTTGTGGTTAAAAAAAAATTGATTGTTTAACAAAAACAAAAAGAATTTTCTACAAAATAGTTACATTTTCAGAAAGCAACATTTTTTAACTAAATTGATGAATCATCAACCAAAAAAAAAAAATTGAATCTTTCAATTTTTCAATTTCAAATTGCTTTAAATTATTGAAATTTATTGAAAATTCCTTGGAATATTTTAAAACATCTTAAAATATTTAAAAACCTTCAAAATCTTTTGAAACATCTTGACACCTTTTAAAGATTTCTAAAGTATTTTGGAATTTTTTTAAATAACTGCTAAAAATGTTAAAATTCTTTGAAATTCCTTTATATTATAAAAATGAATTTAAAATTCATTGACGTCTTTTTAAACATCCTCAAATATTTAAAATCCTTTACAATTTTTTAAAATCTCTTGAAAATTTGCAAAGCTCTTGAAACTTCCTTGAAATTTTAAAAATACCCTAAAATATTTCAAATCTTTTCAAATCTCATACTTCATTATTGAAATCAAGTGAAAATTCCTTGAAATCTATTAAAATATACTAAAATATATCAAATCTTTCAAAATCTCATATTAAATTACCGTAACCAATTTGAAATTTCTTGGAAAATTCTCAAATACTATCAAATATTGAAATTCCTTCAAAATATTTTGACATGCCTTGAACTTTTTTAAAATTTTTTAAATTAAATTTCGAAAGTTTTGAATTTTTATTGATCCCAATTTCAAAACTCTAATCTACTAACATTTAAATATTTAACGTTTTGAAATTTTTCTATTTTCCAAATTTCAATCTGAAGTTTTAAAAAATTTCAAGAAATTTCAAAAGATTTTAAATACATGAGGATGTTTTAAAAGATGGCATGGAATTTTCCATTTACTTTTAGAATCTAAAGGAATTTGAAAGAATTTAAAAAATCGTAGAAGGGTTATTTTTAAAAATTCCAAAGTACTTTTCAAATTAAAAAAAAAAATTTCTAGATATTTCAAAAGATTTTGAAGGATTTGAAAAATTTGAGAAAATTTTAAAAGATTCCAAGGATTTTTCAATCGATTACAGTAATTTGATATGAGACTCTAAAGGAATTGATATATTTTATGATATTTTATTAGATTCCAAGGAATTTTCAATTAATTTCAATAATTTAGTATGAGATTTTTAAGGATTTGAAACATTTTAGGGTATTTTTGAAATTCCAAGGATTTTTCAAGAGTTTTAAAAAATTTCAAAAGATTTTAAAGAATTTTAAATATTTGAAGATGTTTTTAAAGATGTCAAGGAATTTTCAATTAACTTTTATAATCTAAAGGAATTTGAAAGAATTAAAAAAATTTTAGAAGGATTATTTTTAAAATTTCCAAAGTACTTTTCAAATTAAAAAAAAAGTTCTAGGTATTTCAAAAGATTTTGAAAAAAAAACTTCTTCCTCCTCAAACAAAAGAAAAAATTTTCGCTTTTTTTACAAATTTTTTAAATTTTTAGTTGATAATGATAAGAAAACAAGAAGACGCAAGAAATAAAAAAAGGAAGGAAGGGGATGTGGTTAGTTTCCTTCTCATTTTTCTTTCCTCGTTTTTATTTCTTGGCAGAAGGAGCGAAAATTTTTTCTTTTTTAAAAGAAAGAAGTTTTTTTCTTTTTCAGATTACAATAGGAATATTTTATGGTGTTCAAATTTGTTCGTTAGATTCTTGATTTTATTTTGAGGAATTATTCAAAGTAACTTGATTATTGGACGTTAAATAGGATTTTAAATTTGATTTTAATCTCTTGAAATTTTTTAAAGCTTTAGATTGAAATTTAGAAAACAGAAAAATTTCAAAACATTAAGTATTGAAATATTTGTAGATTAGGGTTTTGATAATGGAATCAATAAAAATTCAAAACTTTCAAAATTTTATTTTCAAAAATTTGCTACTATGAAATATGAATAATTTTCAACTCAATGGGATTCAAGTCTTCAACGTTTGAATTGTAAACTTAGAAGTTTATTTACAAAAAATTAGTAATTATAAATAAATTGAAAGATTTAAAAATTTAAAAGTATGTTTTTCAACAGAAAAAATAATAATAATTTTATAATTATATACAAAACTCGTTTTAGACATAGTTAAACTTTAAATCGAGTAATTTCTATTAACACTTTAATTCAATAGTTTAACTAATCTACAAACTTAAAAATTTTTAACATTTTGAAATTTTTCTGTTTTCTAAATTTCAGTCTGAAATCATTTCATTTAGAGATTGTCCAATTGAAAAACGTACATTTAAATTTTGAACGCTTTCAGTTTATTTATCATTATTAATTTTTTATAAATAAAATTCCAAGTTTACAATTCAAAGTTTGAAGACTTAAATCCCATCGAGTTGAAAATTATTCTAATGGAATAGTTGAAAATGTTTGAGAATTAAATTTCGAAAGCTTTGAATTTTTATTGATCCCATTTTCAAAACTCTAATCTACAAACATTTCAATATTTAATGTTTTGAAACTTTCTTCTTTTTTAAATTTCAATCTGAAGCTTTACAAAATTTCGAGAGATTTTGAAAGATTTTTAAGTATTTTAAATAATTGAGGATGTTTTAAAATATTTTAAAGAATTTTCAATTTATTCTTGTAATTTACAGTAATGTCAAAGAATTAAACAAATTTTAGAAGGGTTTTTTTGAAAAATTCCAAAATAACTTAGAAATATTAAAAAAAAAGTTCTAGCTATTTCAAAAGATTTGGAAGGATTTGAAAAATTTGAGTTAATTTTAATAGATTTTAAGAAATTTTCAATTGATTTCAATAATGTAGTATGAGATTTTAAAAAATTTAAAATATATCAGGGTATTTTTTAAATTTCAAGGAATTTTCAAGAGCTTTGTCAAAACATTTAGATTTTGAATTATTGATCATAATTATTCTAATCGAATCTACAGAAAGAAAAGATCAATAAATGTTCATTTTTATTTAAAATTATTTAATTATGTTTTTTAAATTATAATTTGCTGAAAATATAATTTATACAGTTTTGGATTACTGCAAGTAACAGAATAAAGCTTTTAAAGGGTTAATTTTTTAAAATTTTTATAATAAGATCGTAACTTTTTTAAATTCTATAATTTTCTATTTGACAATAAGATTTTGGGAAAATTCAAAATTATTCAAATTTTATTTTAAAAGGTTAATTTTTGAAGATTTTAAATATGTCGTTAAAGAATCTGAAAAATTTTTAAACAATTTTTTTTGTATTAAATTTTTTTTATTTGTAGAAGTTTCAGTAGGTTTGAAAATAATCAAAAATAATAGAAATCTTGTAAAGATTCAGAAAAATTTTCAAGTAAATATACATTTTTGAAGATTTTGATTGCATTTTGAAAAAAGAAGCTGAATTAAAATTACGACAGATTTCAATAGAATGAAAAAATTTTCTTCAGATTCCCAGATAAATGTTTAATGATTTTTTATTTTTAAAAACTACCCTTAGGATAATATTCTATATGACTTTAAAGTATTTCACAAAATTTTTTAAAAAGAATCTGAATTATTTTAAGGCAGCTTTTTTTTGTCTTTAAACAAATTAAGACAAATTCTATTTTCCAAGACATTTATTTACAAGGTTTAGAAGTCTTAAAAAGATTCCAGAAAAACTGTTAATTTGAAACAGACAAAACTTTAAGAAAAATGTAGATTTTTTACAATTTTGTAAAGAACAAGCTTTTTCTGCATATGGAAATTTTTTGAGAGAATCAAACAATTTTCTCTATATTGTTATCAAAATTTAGTTGGTTGGGAGATTTTAGGACAATTTTTTTATTTAGCAGAATTTAAAAAAGATTGTAGTTTAAACAATTTTCAAGTCTAAAAAAATGAAATAAAATTTGCTTTTCGGCATAACTACTTTCATACATTTTAGCTTAAGGGCATGCTCTCGGTGACAACGTGACCAAACCAGTCCCCGGTTATGAGCATTTTTTTTGGTGTTCACTGTGTCCACGCGGATTGAGATATCGTGTTTAAAATTTGACAGATTAAATAAAAAGCACGAAATAACGTTTTTATACATGAATATGTTTATAGTTTTGAAGAAAAATTATTTATAAATCGAGTATCTGCACACACGTAACCTATCATTATTTTTGGAGCATTTTTAGCGATTTCTAGCGGAGAGAAAAAGAAACATTGAACGTCGATGAAGTCGAGATCGTATGACTAAGTTCGTTCATGAAATTTTAGTGTAGAATGATTTTTATTTTTTTGGTCCTAAAAATAAAAGATAAATTTCAAATTGGAAACATGGAAACATAGCAACACCAGAAATTTAATCAAATTTACTCTTTGAAGTTTTTCAGCCAACTTCCATAATTCTTGACATCTTATATTTGATGTTGAATCGATCAGCTGATAACTATTGCTGACAGTGAACCAATCGGCGAGGCTCAGCGTCGGACTCGCCTTGTCTTTCGCCCCGGGCAAAATTTTATTATTATTGGTTTGGTATAACTTAGAATTGTTTCACATCAGTACAAAAAATCCACAGGAATATATAACCATTAAAAAATTTTAATTATTTTCTGAAGATGAACATTTCTCAAGATGGGACTTGGACGGATTTTCAAGTATCATATTCTAAGATGTTCCTCGATTTTTTTAAATCGAGGCATCTACTTTATCGACGTTAAAAGTTGTTTTTCCTATTCCGGACCGAAAAAAATGAAAATATTTCATTCTCCACACCAAAATTTTATAAATGAATTAGTCATGTGATCTCTACTTTATCGACGTTCAAAGTTTATTTTTCTCTCCGCTAGAAATCGCTAAAAATGCTCCAAAAATAATGATAGGTTACGTGTGTGCAAATACTTATTTATTGATTTGCAACGAATGTGCAAATTTTATTGCTTACCATTTTTTTTTAAGGTTTAGACGATTCAGTCTAAAATTGGTGTCAGTACTAAATATACGTGAATCAAAAAATCCGAAAAGCATCAAACCAAAAATTATCTGCAAAGTGCCAGAACTCGAATGGTAATATCCTATTTCATCGATTTACAGATAAACTTTCTTTAAAACTATAAACATATTGATGTACACAAACGTTCTTTAGTGCTTTTTATTTAATCCGTTAAATTTTAAACACGATATCTCAATTCGTGTGGACACAGTGAACACCAAAAAAAAATGCTTATAACCGGGGACTAGTTTGGTCACGTGGTCACGAAGAGCATGCCCTTAAGATTTAAGACAGTTTTTCCCTATTCCCCTGCATTTTCTCTTATTTTCAAATTCACCTTTTTCGCTATTTAAAACTACAAATTATACAAAATACTACAAAACTACAAATGTGAATTTAAAAGAAAACCCTGTGTAATGTTGATCATAACCTAATTTGTGAAAATAAACCTTTCATTTATATTAAACCCCATTTCCAGTTTTTTAACCGTTAGTGTTTAGTTGACCATACCCAAAGTCCGAAAAATTTACCTCATAATTATATCTTATCCCACTTCCAGTAATCAAAAACACTTGCTTATAGTTAAACATACCCTAATTTGAAAAAATCGAACTCTCATTTATATTTGGTCCTAGTTTCAGTATTTAAAAGAACCAACGTTTTTTATTTAGCCATACCCCAACATGGAAAAATTGACCTCTCATTTATATTTCTCCCCATTTCCAGTATTTGAAGATAAGCATTCGTTCATGGTTGACTATACCATTGGCAGTTTTGTTTAAAGCACCAGTTTATATTTTAGTTTTTTCTTCGTTTTTTATAACCCTCTCCTAATAAGGGCATGATAATTAGGACAATAATCTGATTCAGTAAATATGTCTCTTAATTACATTTGACCCCATTTCCAGTATATTAAGAAAACTATCCGTTTATGGTTCACTTTTCAGTTTTTTTAGTTTTTTTAAGGCCATGTGATGAGCGGATCACTTGACCAGATTCCTACCTTGCCGAAACTTTTTTTATTTTCTAACTTATTATTACGCGAAGTGCCACATCGGATTGGAAATTTAGGGTACTAAATAACAGGCACTATGAAAGGTTGGTCTGGTGTTTAATTTTTATATTTTGAAAAATAAAACACTCAATTATAGTTGATCCCATCTCCAGTATTAAAAAAAAGCAATTATTTAGAGTTAGACATACTCTAGCTTAGAAAAGGCAACCTCTCATTAATATTTGGACCCAGTTTCAGCATTAAAAAGAACCCCCTTCTTTATTTGTCGATACGCTAACTTGGAAAAATTGATCTCTCATTTATATTGGTCCCCATTTCCAGTACTTAAAGAAAATCATTCGTTCATGGTTGACTATACTATTTGCATTTTTTTAAAGCTCTATAAAAACAGATCTGCTCTAATAAGGGATAAATAATTCAGACAATACCCTAGAGCGGAAAAATTGACCTCTTGTTTATATTAGACCCCATTTCCAGTATATAAAGAAAACCATCCGTTTATAGTTGACTATACGTTTTTCCAGTTTTTATCTAACGCCAGTTTATAGTAGGCCATAACCTAACTTAAAAAATCAAACGATTATTTATATTTGTCCCCATTTCCAGTACTTTAAGAAAACCATCCTTTTATGGTTGAATATACCATTTACATTTTTTTTAAAGCAGCAGTTTATTTTCTAGTTTTTTTTATTTAGTTTTTTATAGCCCTGTTTTCATTAAGTCTCATTTATATTTGACCCCATTTCCAGTACGATATATGATATATGCCTACGTGTTTTCCAGTTTTTTAATTCCCATTTCTAGTATTCAAACGAAACCATCCGTTCATGGTTGACCATACCATTTACAGTATTTCCAAGGCTTGATTTAAAATATACCTTTTAATTATATAGAACCCAAATATATAAATTTTTAAACACCCGTTTGCAGTTAGCCATGCGATAACTCGGAAAAATCTACAGATCAATTATATTTAAACCCATTTCCAGTATTAAATAAACACTTGTTTACATTTGGACATACCCTAACTCGAAAAAATTTATCTCTCATTTATATTTGGCCCCATTTCCAGTATATAAAGGAAACCATCCTTTTATAGTTGACTTGGCCATTTCTAGTTATTTTCTAAATACCAGTTTATAGTTGTCCATAACCTAACTTGAGTTTCTTTGAAGCCACCCGTTTATATAGTGTACAATACCGCAACTTCACAAAATCGACCTCTTAATTATATTTGAAACTATTTCTGGCATTTGAAAAAAGAAAAACACTTTTTTATATTTAGCCATACATTAACTCGGAAAAATCGACCTTTCGCTTATATTTGACTCCATTTCCAGCATTTGAAGAAAACTGTCCGTTTAAACTCTATCTCTAAATTATATTTAACCATATTTCCAGTTAAAAAAAAACAAGCGCTTGTATTTCCATTTTTTTTAATAACTAGGTTATAACGGCAATACCCTAATTCAGAAAGATGGACCTTTCAATTATATTTGACCCTATTTCCATACCCCAACTCAGCAAAGTCTTCCAAATAATAGAATTTGAACCTATTTCCATTCTTTTTTTAAATCTCCTGTATATAATTGGCCCTTTTCCAACTCCGCAAAATCTACCTCCTACTTATATTTGAACCCATTTTCAGTATTAAAAAAAAAAACACTTTTATAGTTGGCCATACATTAACTCGAAAAAATCGACCTTCTATATATATTTGACCCCATTTCCAGTATTTCGATAAAACTAACCGTTTATCGTTGATTATATAATTTTTCTTTTTTTTAAAACCTTACGATTATAGTTAGCCATACCCTAACACGGTAAAATCTATCTTTAAATTATATTTAACCATATTTCCAGTTAAAAAAAAACAACCACTTATAGATCCAGTATTTAGAAAATCACTTGTTTTTTACGGCTATACCCTGATTCAGAAAAATCGACCTTTTAACTATATTTGAACCCATTTCCAGTTTTTTTTTCATTTTTCTCTAATTCACCCTTTTATAGTTGGCCCTTTTCCAAATCCGCAAAATCTGCCTCTTAATTATATTTGAACCCATTTCCAGTGCTTGCTCCATTTTTCTTTAAATCACCCGTTTATATTTGACTCTGTCCCAAGTCCGCTAAATCTACCTTTTAATTATATTTAAACCCATTTCCAGTGTTTTTTTCATTTTTCTTAAAATCACCCTTTTATAATTCAACTCCGCAAAATCTACCTCTTAATTATATTTCAACCCATTTTCAGTATTTAAAAAAGACTTTTTTATAGTTGGCAATACACTGACTCGCAAAAATCGACCTTCCATTTATATTGGACCCCATTTCCAGTATTTGCAGAAAACTACCTGTTTATCGTTGATCATACAATTTTCTTTTTTTTTTAACATTTCGATTATAGTTGACCATACCCTAACACGGTAGAATATATCTCTAAATTATACTTAACCATATTTAAAAACTACTTATAGATCCGGTATTCAAAGAATCACTTGTTTATAACGGTCGTACCCTAATTCAGAAAAATCAACCTTTTAACTATGTTTGAACCTATTTTCAGTTTTTTTAATACACCTTTTTAGAGTTGACCATACTCTAACTCAGCAAAATCTTCCAAGAAATTTTATTTGGGCCCATTTACATTGACATTTTTCGTTTTTTTGTATAGTTTTGAAAAACCAACCGTTTATATTTGGCTCTGCCCCAAGTCCGCTAAATCTACCTCTTGATTATATTGAAACCCATTTCCAGTGTTTTTTTTTCATTTTTCTTTAAATCACCCTTTTATAGTTGGCCCTTTTCCAAATCCGCAAAATCTGCCTCGTAATTATATTTTAACCCATTTCCAGTGTTTGCTCCATTTTTTTTTTGTAAATCACCCGTTTATATTTGACTCTGTCTCAAGTCCGCTAAATCTACCTTTTAAATATATTTAAACCCATTTCCAGTGTTTTTTTCATTTTTCTTAAAATCACCCTTTTATAATTGGCCCTTTTCCAACTCCGCAAAATCTACCTCTTAATTATATTTGAACCCATTTTCAGTATTTAAAAAAAGACTCTTTTATAGTTGGCAATACACTAACTCGGAAAAATCGACCTTCCATTTATATTGAACCCCATTTCCAGTATTTGCAGAAAACTACCCGTTTATCGTTGATCATACAATTTTCTTTTTTTTTAACATTTCGATCATAGTTGGCCATACCCTAACACGGTAGAATATATCTCTAAATTATACTTAACCATATTTAAAAACTACTTATAGATCCGGTATTTAAAGAATCACTTGTTTATAACGGTCATACCCTAATTCAGAAAAATCAACCTTTTAACTATATTTGAACCTATTTTCAGTTTTTTTAATACACCTTTTTAGAGTTGACCATACTCTAACTCAGCAAAATCTTCCAAGCAATTTTATTTGGGCCCATTTACATTGACATTTTTTGTTTTTTTGTATAGTTTTGAAAACCCACCAGTTTATATTTGGCTATGCCCCAAGTCCGCTAAATCTACCTCTTAATTATATTGAAACCCATTTCCAGTGTTTTTTTTTCATTTTTCTTTAAATCACCCTTTTATAGTTGGCCCTTTTTCAACTCCGCTAAATCTACCTTTTAATTATATTTAAACCCATTTCCAGTGTTTTTTTCATTTTTCTTAAAATCACCCTTTTATAATTGGCCCTTTTCCAACTCCGCAAAATCTACCTCTTAATTATATTGGAACCCATTTTCAGTATTTAAAAAAAGACTCTTTTATAGTTGGCAATACACTAACTCGGAAAAATCGACCTTCCATTTATATTGGACCCCATTTCCAGCATTTGCAGAAAACTACCCCTTTATCTTTGATCATACAATTTTCTTTTTTTTTTTTTTTAAACATTTCGATTATAGTTGGTCATACCCTAACACGGTAAAATCTATCCCTAAATTATACTTAACCACACTTCCAATTAAAAACAACCACTTATAGATCCAGTATTTAGAAAATCACTTGTTTATAACGGCCATACCCTAATTCAGAAAAATTGACCTTTTATTTATATTTGAACCCATTTACAGTATTTAAAAAAACAACGCTTTTTTATAGTTGACCATACACTAGCTCGGAAAAATTGACCTTCTATTTATATTTGACCCCATTTCCAGTATTTGAAGAAAACTGCCTGTTTGTCGTTGATCATACAATTTGCCTTTTTTAAGCCTTTCGATTATAGTTGGCCATACCCTAACACAGTGGAATATATCCCTAAATTATACTTAACCATATTTAAAAACTACTTATAGATCCGGTATTTAAAGAATCACTTGTTTATAACGGTCATACCCTAATTCAGAAAAATCGACCTTTTAACTATATTTGAACCTATTTCCAGTTTTTTAATACATCCGTTTAGAGTTGACAATACTCCAACTCAGCAAAATCCTCCAAACAATTGTATTTGGACCCATTTGCATCTACAATTTTTTTTTTTTTTTTTTTTTTTTTTTTTTTTTTTTTTTTTTTTTTTTTTTTTTTTTTTTTTTTTTTTTTTTAAACCACCCAAGTCCGCTAAATCCACCTCTTGATTATATCTAGACCCTTTCCAGTCTAAAAACCCTTTTTCCATCTAAAATCTGAATTTTCTCCAAATCGGAATTTTCATTTTTTTTTATATACACCCGTTTTGAGTTGGACATACCGTAATTCAGAAAAAATCGACTTCTGATATAATAATTAGGACAATACCATAAATCTTCCTAACAATTGTATTTGAAACAATTTCCATTTTTTTTTTCTCCAAAAAACACTCGTTTCCAGTTTACCTTATCTCAACCAATTCCAGTTTACCTTACCTCAACCAAGAAAAATCTTCCCAGCAATTATTAACCAGGCAGTTGCATTTTGAACTAAAAAAATGTTTATTGAAAGAGATATATTATCGAACCAAAAAGATAAATGTTGAACAAAATAGTTTAATTTGCAATTTAAAAAATATTTTCTCAAGAAAAAACAAAATTTCAATCAAACTGTTGTATTATCAAGCCAAAAAAATCACTTTTCAACAAAACATTTGGATCTTCAACCATGAAGTATAACTTTAAAAAATTGTTTAATCTTCAACAAAATAAATCAATTTTGAACCAAATAATTGAATTTTTATATGAAAAAAAAGAGTTTTTAAGGAAAAATTCAATAATAGACTTTTCAACCAAGAAGAATGAACTCTCAAACAAAAATATTTTGATTTTTTGTTGGGTTCTATTAACGTTAGTTCGCATCAGAGTAGAAAAATGAGAAAAAGCAGGAAAACAGTTAAACATGCGATAAATAAATAGGAATTTGAATCATTTATACACGAAATAAAAACGTTAAAGTACCTGTTTGAAAAGTAAAATAATAAATCAAAGTGAAATGAGAAAATAGTGGGACTCTAAAGAGACATTAGTAATCGGGAGATACCGCTTATCTTAATTAAATTAAAACCCTAGACAGAGAAACAATCGCTTAATTCAAGTCTGATTTGTTAGTGGAATAGATTTTCTCTCGCAGACAGTTGGCAATAATTTTTAATAATTATCTTTCTGAGACGTATGGAATAGGCGTTTGTTTTCTACTCTCACGGGAATGGTTTTTCGCATAAAACGTCTACTCTTTAATCACGATTCACGATTTGTTTCAATATTTCTCGGGTACAAGGTACAATACCTAGGTAAACGGTACGGCAAATATCATTCCAGTAATCATAGATAATATCGTTTCTGACTCGAATCGGTAATTGTTACTCTATATTTAAGTTACATAAAACCACATTATAAATGTAACCTGAGCTCTATGTGTATTAAAGATTGTGTATGCTAAACGTCTTTGCGATAAACCGCATGAAAAATTTAAAAATAAAAATGCGCGGTCTCGTAATTGCAAATCATTGGTTCTGTAACTGAGCCATGATGTAAATTATATTCCAGACTAGGAAACGTTTCGTGCGAAAAGAATTACCCGCCGTTTGAATTTATAATATAGAATTTATGGAAAAGAATAGTACTTCTGTGACAGAATTGCACAAAAACCCTTAAAAGGGGAAAATTATGTTTCATTTACACTTACCTCCACTCTTTCCTTTTATTTTACTTCCTCTACTTTCCTTTCCATCATCACCTCACTTCCCCTGAGTACCTATCCTCTCATTTCCTAACCCTTCATCCTCATTACTCTTATCATTTTCTCTTACTTTCCTTAATTACCCTCCCATAATTTTCCCATACTTCTCCTTCTCTTATATCTCCTTCCCTCCCTACCGCTACTTTCCCTTCTCTTATTTATTTCACTTCCCCTACATGCCCGACTCAAACTCGTCTTGCTCTACTTGCCCTTCTCTACTTAATCTCATTTCTAATCATTTCCCCTCACGTAAAAATTTCCTCTCTACTTTCCCTTTAATTTTCTTGCTTCTGCACTTACTCATTACCCTTCACTTTCCCTTGTCCCAATCCCCTTATTCACTCTTCCTTAATTTACTAATCATTTTTTTACACACTAACTTTCCCTCTACTTTTGCCCACTTTTTTTTCTCTTTCTTTAAATCATCTTACTCCACAGTCCCTCTTTTCGCATTTTCTTTTTCTCTTTTTCGTCTTACTTTACGTTCCCTTCCAACTTTCTGATTACTTTTCCTTATCAATCTCCCTTTATTACCCCTCGCTTCCTCCAGTCCCCCTTCCCTTATTTTCCCATACTTCCCTACCTCTCCTCCCCACTTATTTTCACTTCTAATTTTCTCCAATAATTTCCTCTACCTTACCTTCCCCTTACTTTCTCTTCTCTGATTTCCTGCCATTTCCTTTACCTTAATGTCTCCTTTCTTTCCGTTATCTCATTCCTATTTACTTCCCCCCTCTTCCCTTTCCTTGCTTTCTCTTGCTTCCACTGATTTCAACGAGTGTTTCCTCACTTTTTCCCATTATTTTCACTCATTCCTCTGATCTTACTTCCTCTCCCTTACCTACCCCTCACTTCCTCTCCTCTAATTTCCTGCCATTTTCTTTACCATAATTTCTCCATTCTTTCTTTCCCTCATTTTCATTTACTTGCCCTCTCTTTACTTCCCTTGCTTTCTCTCACTTCCACTGTTTTACCTTATTTTGCCTCACTTTCCTCCCTTTATTTCCCCTCTTTCCTCTGATCTTACTTCCCCTCCCTTTATTTCCTTTCACTTTCCCTACTTACCCTCTCATCAATGACTAATACTTCCCCTCTTCTTATTAGCCCTTAATTCCTTTCTTCCCCTCCCACCATTTCCTCTTTCATATGGAAAAAAAATAAAAATTATGATAAAAAAAAATTTTTACATTAAAAAAAGTCTTCTATACTTTTTTTTTTCATTGAATTTTAAAACATTTGGATTTATAGGAAAATCCCACCTTTTTATTTTTCCAGCATTTTTAATAAGTTTCTACTGATACAATGAATATGAATAAAGCAATTATTAACATATTTGATAACTTTATTAACTATTTTAAGTTCTTGGAACAATTTTTTTCCTTGTAAATCGTGAAAAGTTGTTATTTTCTTCAATTAAGGGCACTATTAACGAATATTGTGAGAAATATTTTTTTTAACGGTATTCAGCAATTATTTTACCAATTTTTATTTATTTTTTTTTAAATTTTTTTCCTCTCAATTTTTAGATTCATATGTTTTGGAAGAAAGTTTGCAATTATTTAAACGATCAATCATCATTCACTTGTGTCTTTTTTACTTTTTTTGAAAAATTTAAAATTTTTGGGACTTTATAAAAGAAAAAAGATTGCTGGACTTTTTCAATTTTTTTCTAATTTTGACATCTTTGAGATAAAAGCGTTTAAAATCGAATAATTTCAAATTTAATTACAATCTTCAAACTGTTTCCCCTAGTCTCCTCTTCCTCCATTTTTAAAGAATTTCTCTTTTTTCCCCATTTTCAAGTAAAATTTACCCCCTTTCTCGCGTTTTGACTCGGATGTTAACTGAAGTAATAGAATTTAATAAGAAAATATAAAAAACTTTGCTTGTAAGTTCATTTTTCTTGGCTCAAATTTCGAGTAGAAAATCAATTTTTTTTTTGAAAATTCATTTATTTTGTTAAAAAGTCGTCTTTTTATTGGAAATTTAACTATTTTCTTGAAAATTTGTCTTTTAAATAGAAAATTCATCCTTGCAGGTTGAAAATTTATCTTTTATGGTAGAAAACACATTTTTTGGGAAATATCAATACCGGTTGAAAATAAACTTTTTGGGTGGAAAATTTAAATGTATTAAAAAAAAATCGTATTTTTCGCTTGAAAAATTCCACTATTTGTTTAAAAATGTATCTTTTTATTGAAAATTTATCTTCCTTGCTTTAAAATGATTTAATTGTTGAAAACTGAACTTGTAGGACTGATAATGCAGCAGTTTTCTAAAAAAATCTTCTTTTTAGCGGAAAACGCAACTGGTTTTTGTTAGGGCTTTATCACTGTTATTTGAAAATTTGAAAGCTTGGTTGAAAATCTATATTTTATTGTGCAAGTCTTTTTTTTAAATTGTAAATTCATTTTTTTAGTTAAATTGAGATTTTTTGAGAAAATATTCCTCAGTTTAATTTAATGTTCATCTTTTTGTTTAAAAATGTACCTTTTATGATAAAAAAGTCACCTTTTTCGTTAAAATGCATTTTTTTTTTGCTTTAAAATTGGCTTTTTAATTTTTTTAATTTAGCTATTGGCTTGAAAACTCAATTATTTGGTTACAAATTTAACTTCTTTGTTGAAAAGTCTTCTCCTTTGGTTGAAAGTGAAAACCATCGGGTAATCAATTTTTTTTTTATATTTATCTTTTTGTTAAAGATTAATTTATATTCGTTGAAATTATATCTTTTGTTGAAAATTCCTCTTTTCAGTTTGAAAAGTAAAGTTTCTTGTTTAAAAATCGTCGTTTCTGGTTCAAAGCTCGTAAGCTCGTAACTATGTGGTTGTTAACGCAATTGTTTGGTTTCAAATTATAATCTTTTTAATTATACTATTTGATTGAAAAATAATATTTCGGATTTAAAAGTCAACTTTTTTCTAGCCTTTGGTTTTTTCAAATCGAAAACTCGACTCTTTTGTTTAAAATTTTTCTTTGGTTTGAAAATGCAATGTATTTCGATTTGAAATTTTAGGAGCTTAAAGCATTTCATATTGAATTCAATATCGTATTGATAATAATTTTATTTAAAAGAATTTATCCCACAATTTTTATAAAAATTTTAAAATGAATTTTCAGTGAAGTTTAAAATTTAAACCCAGATTCAGAATCCTTCAAGCTGAACGACTATTGTTGAACAAAAATTGTTAAACATAAGTACTTAAGCAACTTTAAAATCAATTTTGATTGTACAATGAATGCGTTCAATTCAATGCAAATCATGTACTCTCCATTCTTATACAAATAAAGTTATTATTTCAGTTATTCTCCATCTGGTACGGTTTTTTCATTATCTTTTAAAATTTGAAATGACTTTTTGTGAACGATTTTCCAAATTCCATGCAATTTTCTTTGTAACTTTATGCGACTAGTGCGACTTTTTTAAAACCCTTCTAGTCGATCCGAACCCTGTTAGAGTTTACAGTTTAAAGTTCGTAATTTGACATAAAAGTTCAGTAAATATTACAGAAAATTCTGTAGTCTTACATAAAAGTTTTGCCGTCCCTTTTTTTTTAACTGAAAATCCTCTTGGGTGTAGAAGAATTTTAATCTGCGTGAAATAATTTTCTTCCCGAGGACGGTCGTTAGAAAAGAATCAATTTTCGTGTTACACCACTGGATAGAATTAACGGACACAGGTTATGGGCCCAACGTCAAAACTGTCATCCGATGTAATTCATATTCGTCACATGGGACGTGTCCACGATGCATAGCAGTGCATAGTCGTCGGCCATGAGCCATACGGTTCTCGTCTGCTCATTTCCCCCACCTCGACCTCCTCCAACTCTGCCAACTCCATTCTCCACCTCCACCCATCTCTATGTTTCTCGGTTCCCGGTCTACAATTGTACATTTCACATGACATTCGCGAAACACCGCACCGTCTACCTTCCCCATATCCCGACATGCCCCTCCTGCTCGTTGGTCCTCGCTATTGTTCATAATTATACAATACGGCTATTAAACAGACTGATGCGACCGCCACTTCCGGCCTGGTAGCGCGACCATTTACGGAAGCTAGCACGAGCCCGAAACCTGGCCTGGCCTGGCTTTAGCTGACATATAACAGAGCATGCGCAGTCCACCTTTTTCATTATGCTGGCTCAATGGCTCAATGGCTGATGCTCAACATGCAGGACTTGAGGGCAAGCCAGTACAGGCCACGAGGTCAAGGGTGTCGCGTGCGATTTCCACTCCATTTTCAGAGGAGTGGAAAGTAGAAATAACGCGATAAGCTCCACAAAGAGAAGGAAAAAATTGAAACGATGAAAGTTAATGGCCTTTCTGGCGCGAAAGAGTTGCGCAAAGAAAAATTTTTGTTGGGACAACCAATAAATTATTAGAACCTACTACTACTATTTTTTTTCAGTGCGCAACTTTTCTTTAGTTTAAAATGGAAATTTTTAGTTTTGGGTTCCAAGCGAAAGACAATTTTGCTTTACTAAAGCTTGCTCCAACCAAAAATTTTGTTCAGTGCGCGATTTCTGTTTCGTTTGAAATAAAAATTATTAGTTTTGAGTTCCAAACGAAAGATAATTTATTTTTACCATTCAAATATAACTGTCACAGCTAATACTATATCTACAGTGCAGTCTTGAAGATTTAAAAAATTCAAAATTAAAAGCGATTGAACTTGAAAATTTTCGGATAAAGACAGTTTTATTTTATCAACTGCAAATATAAATAAATAAATTATTTTTTAAATAGATCTGTACTTTAAGTATAAAAAAATAAACAATAATTGATTTGACCAAATGATTCTAAATCCGTTGAAAATTCGAGAACTTTCAGATTGTAACTGTTTTAATTCAAAAGTCCTAATAAGAATTGAAATGAATATAATGTCATTTATTCTAATAATTTTATTTTTAAATAACAATTTTAAGGATTCATCAATAAAATATTTTTAATTTAAAGTTTCAGAACTTCCTTTATATTATTTTTTATATTTAATTGTAATAAATACATTAATTAATATATTATTTTTATTCATTTTTGGCAGGGATTAAAAAATGTAAATGTTTGGTTTAAACTTCATAACTATTTTTAACTTAAAAATAACTCCATAATAATATAGTCCTAATTAAAGTCTTTGATTGAATTTAAAATATTTTTTGAGTCTATGTTATTCAATTTTTAACCCATTCAATTTGAAATTTTGTAAATTAGAAAAAGTATAAGTATTTAATATTTAGCAATATTTCACAGTTCATTTAGGCTTTATTAGAAAGCTCTGGATCTCTAGAATTTCGAAGAGCTTTTAAAATTGAGCGTTACAATTTTAATTATTCTATTTAAAAAAATGTGTGATTTTGAAGTGAAATTGTTCAATTTTGACGAATAAATAACAATTGAACACTTATTATTTGCAGAAACAATTGGAGTAATTTTAAGAGATATTTAGAAGTTTTGAAAAGATTTAAAATTAATTAAAAACTTGAAATAATTTCAAGTAATTTAAAAGAATTCTGTTAGCATTTTTTTAGAACTTCTAAATATAATTTAAAATTAACTGAATTGTTCCTAAAATTTTTGGGAAATTCTGCAAATTAAAAAGAAACAATCTTGAAAATGTTTAATTCTTTTGAAGCCTTTTACAATTCTTAAAAATATTATAAATTGGAATTTTTTTGAAGCTCCTAAATTTCTCTCAAAATTACTCTAATTTCTTCTACAAATAATAAGTGTTCCTATTGTTATTTATAAATTCAAATTTTAAGCCATTTTTTAAATTGGCAGGACTTTCTAAAAATTGGGGGTCACTTTTAGTCACTTTTATTCCCAAATCACTTTTAGTCGCTCGCTTAGAATAGTAATTATAATCACTTTTCGAAATGAAAAGATCATTAATAGTCATTAATAGTCATCAATATTCATTTTTCTTTGAATAAATTAACCCATAGTTTAACTAAAATTTAATACCGATTTATATTTATTTCTTGATTTTCCTAAATTCTTTTGAAATATTTTAGACAATTTTAGAAGATACCAAGGAGTTTTTAATATGTTTCAATAATTTGAGGGTATTTCAAAGGATATAAAAGATTTTAACGTATTTTTAAAACTTTCAAGGAATTTTAAAAGCTTTTAAAAGTTTCAAGGGAGTTCAAAGTTTTGTAACAATTAACAGGTATTTTAAAAGATTCAAAGGAATTTTTAAGAGATTAAAAAAATTTCAAAGAATTTCCAAGGAATTAAAATTTTTTTAAATAGTGCCATGTTTTGTTTGAAAAAATTCAAGCGTTTCAAAAAAATCGTAAAGGATGTGAAATACTTTTGGGGAGTTTCAAAACATTCCAAGGAATTTTATGAGAATTTCAAAAAATTTCAAGGGATTTTATCAGATTTCCGAGCATTTCTATGATTTCAAGAGATTTTAAAAACTGTCAAAATATTTAGTTAAATCATGTTTCCAGTTTATTTAAATTAATTTAGAATTTACCCTAAATTATTAATAATTTATCCTGAATCTCTATAATTCTTTTGAATTTTGTGGAATTCTTTTAATATTTTTTAATTCACTTGAAATCTTCTAAATTCATTCAATTAATTGATTAAAAAATTTTTTTGTTTTGTTTAATTCATGTTGAAGTCTTTCAAACTCACTTTGAATTCTTAGGCATTTCACATCGAATTTTTATTTATTATATATTCGACTAATGAATTTTTTATTTTGAAAAATTCGTTTTTTCAAACGAAATTTCTACTTTATTTTTTTTTTTAAGTCAGTTCTAATTCATAATAATAATTCTTTTGAAAAATGCACTTTTCTAGATCCAAAAAATAACTCATTTCGAAAGAAATCGAATGAAATGAATTTTACAAGTAAAAAAAAATTTAATTAAAAATGAAATAGTTCTATTTTCACGAAAAAAATGATTATGTACCAAAAAAGATGTTTGAACAAAATACTTGAATTTTCAACAAAAAATAATGAATTTTTAAACAAAAAAAAATTTTTCAAGCGAGAAGATTAATTTTCTACCAGATAGTCGAATTTTTAACTGAAAAATTAATTTTTAATTTAAAAAATATGTTTTTAAGCAAGTAATTAATTTTGTTTAGAAGTATTTTAAATTTTAACCAATGAAATTAATTTTGAACCAAAATAAGTGAATTTGCAAACAAGAATAATTTTCTAACAAATAATGTTAATTTTCAAACACATAGTGTAATTTTTAACTGAAAGAATCAATTTTCAAGTGATGAAAAACGAAATTTAAAAAATTAGTTAAATTTTACACCGAAAAATGATTTTCTGACTAAAAATAAAAGTTGTTGAGCATCAAGATTAATTTTCAGCTAAAAGAGACGAATTTTCAATAAAATGCATGAATTTTCATCTAAATAGTTGATTTTTAAACTAAAAGAAGAAAATTTTTAGCCAAAAATCGACAAGTTAAATTGGCACCTGATCAATTGTTCAATGAAAAAAAATTATTGGCTAAAATAGTTTATTTTGCACAAAATAGATGAACCTTCAACAAACAACGTAAAATTTAACAGTTGATATTTCAATAAAAAAATCTTCTTATTCAAAAGCCGGTGAATGCAACCAAAAAGGAAGAATTTTCAACAAAGCATGTAATTTTTCAAATAAAAAAGATCAGTTTTTAAGAAAAAATAGAACAAAAAAAATTTTTGAATAAAATAGTTCAATTTTCAACCAAAAAAAAAAACACTTCAACCGATAAAATTTTAGCAAAATAAAGTTGAATTAAAAAAAAGGAGACAATTTTTCTCGAAAGCAGTTTGATTTTTAATTTGAATTTTTTTATTAAATTTTTAGCTATAAAAAGTAGAAAACTTTTGAAAATATGTACTTTGGAACATTCTTTCAGTAAACAATAACGTTAGATTTGTGAAATTCAGAACTATGCAAGAAAAACTGACCCAAATTAAAACATTAAATTTTTTGTTTAAAAATTTTTTTTGTTTTCAAACTTTTTTGTTTTCCTTTTCAGCAATAGAGGTTCCTTTTTTTGGCGCTTCTTTGGAACTGAAAATTAGTTCTAAAAGAAACCCCAGTTTTTTTTGCTGACTAAGCCCTACTCGCGCCGACATTTTTTATATTTTCATTTTTAAACGTAAATCTTTCTTTGCTTCTTGATTAGACCGCAATATTTTAAAATTCAAATTAAATAAAGCGACATTTTTTTTAAATAGAAGAAAAGCGGAAAGCAAACATGAACCTTATTTATTTAACTTTTGAAAATGTTTTATGGGAGATGGCAAAGATATTGTTCACCCCTTTAGCCAAGGAAAAAAAAACACGTTTATGATACTCTGAATGGCGAAGATAAATGATAAGCCAGAGCCAAAATCCAAAGGGGATCAATATTCCTGCACCTGTAACTTCGCCACCTGCCAAAATAGCATGAGAGTAAAATGTGGAAGAAAATAAAAAAATAAAATCACTCCCCACAAAACGCACACACGTGCTGTAGGGTGGCCCCTAAAAATTAAAAGTTTAATTTTCCAAAAAGGTGCCCTTACAATTTTGGGGTCTTAGTGAAAGAAATTTACTGCAGTTTTACAAAACAAATTCAGCTGAATACAGAAAGGCTTTTATATTGAAGAAAAAATGCCTTTTTTTTAAATTGGCTAAATTAACATTTTTCAAATTGCAATGTTTTACCTGAACCTGGTTTGGTTTAGTGATTTTCAAAAATTAAATCAATTTGAATGTGGATTTTATAATATTTTTTATTTCGATTTCGATTTCAACAGTTTTTCAAATAACACAGGACCACAAAATGGTTTCGGAAGTCTACTGGGATTCTAATAGGGATACTTTATGTTTTTTGGGTCGCTGAACACGAATTCATTTGCAGAATGGAGTCAGCACGTCAGGATTTGCAGTAAAATTTAAAAAATGGTTAAAAACCTGGAATTTCTGCATAAATTTCGTCCCCAAACATACAAACCCCAAATTAACAAGCCCATAAACCCCAAACAAAAAATCCCAAACTAACGAAATCCAATCCCACAAGCTCCATATCCACAAACCTACAAACCCCAAACCCACAAGCTCCATATCCACAAACGTACAAACCCCAAATTCACAAAACCCAAACCCACAAGCTCCACATCCACAAAACTATACACCTATACACGTATACACATACCTCAAACCCACTACCCCCAAACGCACAAGCTCCAAATCCACAAGCTCCATATCCACAAACCCACAAACCCTAAAACCACAAGCTCCATATCCACAAACTTACAAACCCTAAATTCACAAAACCCAAACCCACAAGCTCCATATTCATAAACTCCAAATACACAAGCTCCATATCCACAAACCCACAAAACCCACAAGCTCCATATTCATAAACTCCAAATACACAAGCTCCATATCCACAAACCTACAAACCCACAAAACTCACAAGCTCCATATTCATAAACTCCAAATACACAAGCTCCATATCCACAAATCTACAAACCCACAAGCTCTATATCCACAAACCTATACACGTATACACAAACCTCAAACCCACTAATCCCAAACCCACAGACTCCAAATCCACAAGCTCCATATCCACAAATCTACAAACCCACAAACCCTAAAACCACAAGCTCCATATCCACAAACTTACAAATCCTAAATTCACAAAACCCAAACCCACAAGCTCCAAAGCCACAAACTCCAAATACACAAGCTCCATATCCACGAACCTATACACCTATACACCTATACACGTATATACAAACCTCGAACCCACTAATCCCAAACCCACAAACTCCAAATCCACAAGCTCCATATCCACAAACCCTAAAACCGCAAGCTCCATATCCACAAACTTGCAAACCCCAAATTCACAAAACGCAAACCCACAAGCTCAATAACCACAAACGTACAAACCGCAAAGCCACAAACCTCAAATCGACAAGCTCCAAAGCCACAAACGCCAAACCCACAAGCTCTATATTCACAAACGTAAAGACCCCAAACCCCAAGCCCACAAACTCCATATCCATAAGCGTACAAACCTCAAAGCCACAAACCTCAAATCCACAAGCTCCAAAACCCACAAACTCCAAATACACAAGCTCCATATTCACAAACCTACAAACCTTAAACCCACAAACTCCATATCCATAAGCGTACAAACCCCAAGCCAACAATCCCAGACACACGAACACCAAACCCACAAACTAACAAACCCCAAAACCACCAACCCCAAATTATACCGATTTCTCAATTGGTATTATAATATGTAAGGTATTTGGGTTTGTCGATTTTTGGTTGGTGGGTTTGAGGTTTGTGGATTTGGGTTTTGGAGTTTGTGGATTTGTACGTTTGTGGATATGGAGTTTGTGGGCTTGGAGCTTGTCGGTTTGGGATTTGTGGGTTTGTTGATATGGAGCTTGTGGGTTTGGGGCTTGTTGGTTTGGGGTTTGTGGGTTCGGTGCTTGTTAGTTTGTTGCTGTGAGGATTGTTAATTTGGGGCTTGTACGAATGGATTCGTGTTCAGCGACCCCAAAAACATAAAGTATACCTATTAGAATTCCAGTTGACTCCCAAAATAATTTTGTGGTCCTGTGTAATTAAAGTGCAGTCTCGAAGTTTTAAACAATAAGAAATTAAAAACTTTTGCATTTGAAAATTTAAAATAAAAACAGTTTAATTTTATTAACTGTTAATATAAATAAATACCTTATTTTAAAATAGATCGGTACTTTAAGTATAAAACCTGACGAATAATTAATTTCACAAATCCATTCTAATTAATTCAAAAATCTTAATAAGAATTAAAATCAATATAATATTATTTATTGCGATCATTTTATTTTTAAATAAAAATTTTAATGACTCATCAATAAAATATTTCTAATTCAAATTTTAGGTCTTCCTTTGTATTATTTTTTTACAATAAATTTATTAGTATATAATTTTTATTATTTTTTTAACCGTAATTAAAGGCTTTTATTAGATTTGAAATATTTTTTTATTCTAAATTATTCAATTTTTAACGTATTTAATTTGAAATTTTGTATTTTAGAAAAAGAATGAGTATATTTAATATTTAGCGAAATTTTCACTTTTCATTTAAGACGACTAAGTTAAAACCAAATATTTAAAAGTACACATTTTGAAATTGAATTGTTTTACATAGAAAGCTTTGAATCTCCAAAATTTCGAAAATCTTTTTAAAAATATTTGAGTAATTTTCAGAGATAATTACAAGTTTTGAAAAGATTCAAAATTTACTCAAAACTTGAAATAATCTAAAGCATATTAAACGAAGCGTGTTAATATTTTTTTAAGAACTTTTAAATATGTTTTTAAATCAAATACTAATTTTAAGGATTTTTTTCAATTTGCAAGATTTTCTATAAATTGTAGGAAAAATGTAATTCATTTTTATATATATTTAAAAGTTTCGACAAAATTTGAAAAATTATTTAAAAATTTTATAAAAATTTAAAACCACTTTTAGATTTCTCAAGGTTTTGAAATAACATTTTAAAGCTTTTTACGGATGCATAAACCATTCAAAATTAAAATGATTTAACTTTTAATTTAAGAAATATTGATTAAAGAAAAAAATTATTTTCAATTTTTTAATTTGTCTAGCTTAAAATTACTTAAAATAAGATAATTTTGAAATTTTTTAAAGTTCATTGCTTGATTCTGTAATTTAGAGTATTGAAAAGGTTAACCAGGATCTATGTTTTTGGAACTTAATATTTGAATGTTTTAATTTGTTGTTTATTGTTTATTACTTTCAATAGAAAATTGTTTAGAATAGAGTTCGATTTTTTAAATTTTACTGACCGTAAACAATATTTATGTACCGGGAAAAACTGGGAAATTATTTTTTTTAATAACAATTATTACATTTTAGATTTCATAAATTTATATATAAAAATATGTTTTTAATCATTATATGTATTTTAATTATTGGATCATATTATGAACGAAAATCATAAATTTTCATCATTTTGTATTTTCTATTCTTATTTATTACCTAAAATAGTACACGAAAATCATTTTTATAAAATTTTTTAACTATAGAACAACTTTAAAAAATTTCGAAACTTTAAGAAAGTTCCTGGCTCTATTAAAACTGTTTTTTTATTATGAAAATTCCAGTTACTTTTTGTCAATAAAAGGAAAAAATAGGAGGGAGTACTGTTTTGAAAAATTCAAGTTTTAACTTTGAAGCGCCTGAACGCAGATGTATTGACGCATTGGTGCACACAAAGGATGAGATTTACACGTATGAGAGGTCTTTCGATTCATTGGACCGTTAATGCCCGCCTTTCACCCATTAAAAGCCACTCGATCTCCCCCTCTTGTTGCCCTCTTGAAAGGCCCCACGCCCACGCAAAAGGGAGTTTAAGCGGAAAAGTAGCATGCGAGGAAGCAGCTTTGACATTTTTAATAATTGGGTCACACACGATTTTTTTTTTAATATAAGAAATTAAGTTCGGAATAAACAAAAATTTCATTTCTTCTTTGACGTCCAACGAGGGACATTTTTTATTTTTAACATTTTTATTAATTTTTCGGTTGAAAAGTTTCTTATTTTGAATGTTTTTCTGAAGTGGAAGAGGTCAAATTGTACTTTTTAACATTTTTATTGAATTCGAATTAAAGAGAATTTGGTTTTCAATGTGTTGTGTGAATTAGAAGAGCCCCACTTTTTTTATTTATCAGTTTTATTCAGTTGGAAGTTCATTTTCAACATTTTTTTTTGTTGGAAGAGAGGAAAATGAGGTTTTCAGTTTTCTCCGAATTGGAAGAGGCCCATTTTTTTTATTTTATACATTTTTATTGATTCCAGGAGAAGAAATTTCTATTAATAATGTTATTTTAAAGTGCAAGAAGGAAATTATTTTTTATCATTTTCATTTAGTTAGAAGGGAGAAATTTTTGTTTTTTAATTTTTCCTGGGTTAGAAACTTGAAATTGTCTTTTTTTAACATTATTATTGGCTTGGAAAGGAAAAGAATTTTTATTTTCAATGTTTTTTTTACCATTTTTTCCCTATTGGAAGAGGGTAATTTTTAAACTTTTTATTGACTTAGAAGGGTGGAAACTTCGATTGTCAATTTTTGCTGAATCAAAAGAGGGGAATTTTTTACAGCTTTTTATACAAGTGAAATTTAATTTGTAGATTTTTTTCCTGTGGGGAAAAAAGCAACATTTGGTTCTCAATTTTGAATTAATTGGAATAGCTTCTTTTTTGGATTTATTATTTTTATTAAATTACAAGTGATGCCATTTTGCAATATATTTCTGAATTTAAGGAGGGGAATTTTTTATTTTTAACACTTTTTTTTATTTTATGAGAAGAGTATTTTATTCTCAATTTTATTCTGAATTGCAAGAATGAAATTATTTTTTTATTATTTTTATTTAGCTAAAAGTAAGAAAATTTTGGTTTTCTATTTTTCCTGTGTTGGAAACAAGAAATTTTCTTCTATTTTAGGGGGAGGGGGAATGTTTTATTTTTAAAAGTTTTCATTAATTGAAAGAAAAAAATCTTTTCTTTTTAACGTCATCATTAATTTCAGTGAAATAATTTTTTATTTTTTATGATTATCGGTATTGGAATTTTGGTTTTCAATCTTTGCAGTATTGGAAGAGGTTCTGAATTACAAGCTTTTGAAGCTTTGATTTATAAACTTAAAAATTCCAAAATTCACATGCATTGATTTGATTTAGATTTCATTATTAATAACTTTAAATTACAAAATTTATCAGTTTTATGAGGTCCAATTTTTTAATTTGAGTGACCGAGAAAATATTTACAAACCGGGAAAAAACGGAAAACGACCAAGAATTTTCTTCGTTGTTAAAAATTGTAACCATAAAATTCTTGAATTTAGTAAATTACATCTATTTAAAATTCCCGAAAAAATAGATAAATCATTTTTAATATTTTGTATCTTTTAGAATAACATCTGCGTTTGCATAATTTCTTGTCTTGAATTTAAAATTTCGGTACATTAAAATTTTGGGAAATTTAAACTTTCGGTAAATTAATATTTTTGGAAATTTAAAATTTCGGTAAATTAATATTTTTGGAAATTTTAAATTTTGGATTCTACAATTTTTTATTTTACATTTCTGAATTTGTCTTGTTTTGCTGACTTTTTCTTTCGGAATATTTAAATTTAGTTAATAAATCATTTCTGTAGTTTCATTTTTTTGTTTAAATTTTCTATTTGGGTAATTATATTTTCAGTACTTTAAGATCCAGAATTTTTTGTTTGTTGACAAGATTAGGATGCCACCTTAGAAAAAAAAATTTTGTTCTTTTAGTCTAATTTATTTCATTTTGATTCAGTTCAACTATTAATTTTTTTGTACTAGGAAATATCGAATCGTTTTCAGATTTGATTCGAGTAAAAGTGGTGATTAGAATTGGATCCTTAGAATTTAGAACTATTTGACAAATAGATTTTTTGAGGATGGAAATACCGAGAACGAAGCAAGGAAAAAAAAAGTTAGAAAGGCAAAAACTGGGTGGCAAGACGGGATTCGGTACGCCAGTTGGTTGCCTCGCGTGATCTTCGGTGTAACCTTGCTTTAAAGCGAATCGTTTTTTGTCACTTTTCCATCACCACGCTGTACTCACCGGTCCCGGCCACATGTCCCTTACACTAAATTACCGAAAATTGCGGGTTACCTTAATGCGACGATTAAGCTCCCTCTTTGTGCTTTCAGGCCTGCGAGGGCGCCTCCAAAGAAACAAGATCCTGGAAATCGGCAGAGATCTGGCTCACTCAAAAAAGTCAGAATGCTCAATACCTCCGAATTCGATAGTGGATTGGCCTACATGAAGATACCACGGAAAGGCTAAATCGTAATAATTATAGGTACGATTTTATTTCACTTGAGATTTATAATCTTCGTTAAATACTTCAATTGCAAATTACAAATTAAAGTTTCAAATGTAATTGAAATTAGTCATAATCAAATGTTGCGAGGGATCGGAACCTTTTAGGTTGGATCACAGTTCAAAGGTTCCTTTTAAGGGTTCGGACCTGAACCCGGACCCTTAAGAACGAAAGAGGTTCTCATTTTTTTTATCTGGACACTCAGGATTGTAAATGATCCAAGATTGCACTGGGCCCTAAAATAATTTAAAGGGCGCTAGTCCTGACCCGAGAATTCAAGAATATAAAGGGTCCAGGTGCCGACTGTGACCATCAAGAATATAAAGAGTCTTGGTTCAGATACGGCACTGTAAAAATTAAAAAAGAATCCGGGTTTGGACCTGGATTTTCTAACTTTTTGAAAGTCTGGGCCTGAACATCCACCTTTTAAATTCTCAACTTTTTCGGATCAGAACTCGTTAAATTCATGAGAGCCTGGACCCAAATCCCAACCTTTTATATTATAAGTTTTCGAACGGATTTGTTAAATTCTTGAGGATCTGTGTTCGACCCTGGACTTTTTAAATTCCTAAGTTTCGAGACACTCGTTAAATTCTTGAGAGTCTGGGCCTGAACCTGGACTTTTTATACTTTTAAGTTTCCGGACCCGAACTTGTTTAATTCTTGATAGCCTGGGCCTGAAGCTGGACTTTTCCAATTCATAATTTGCCGGACCCGGACTCTTTAAATTCTTGAGAGCCTGGGCCCAAATCCCAATATCTTATATTCTTAAATTTCCAGACCCGAGCTCGTTGCATTCTTAAGAGCCTGGGCATGAACGTGGGCTGTTTAAATTATTCAGTTTCCGAACCCGGACTCTAAATTCTTGAGAGCCTCGACCCTAATCCCAACATCTTATATTCTTAAGTTTCCGGGCCCGAACTCGTTAAATTTTTGAGAACCTGAGCCTGAACCTGGGCTTTTTAAATTCGTAAGTTTCTGGACCCAGACTCTTCAAATTCTTGAGAGCCTGGGCTAGAACCTAGACCTTTAAAATTATCAAGCTTCTGGACCCGGACTCTTTAAATTCTTGAGAGTCTTGGACCAAATCCGAACATATTATATTCTTAAATTTCCGGACCCAAACTCGTTTAATTCTTGAGAGTCTGGGCCTGAAGCTGGACTTTTTAAATTCATAATTTTCCGGACCCGGACTCTTTAAATTTTTGAGAACGTTGGCCCATATGCCAACATCTTATATTCTAAAGTTTCCGGACCCAGACTCCTTAAATTTTTGATTTTCCTGTTCCAATGCTGAATTTTTTGTATTTTTAAGGGCGCGGACCCGGATTCAATAAAATCTTCAAGAACCGGGATATTGTTACTTCTATATTTTTGAATTTTCGTCGTTAATAATTTTTAAAAATACAGGTTTTTTATATTATACTTTGTAATTGTAATTGTTGTGTGTGCTGTTATGCTTAGTTGGATCGATTTATGAAGCATGACTATTATTCATGTACATAATTTTGTATATGCTGATCGTGCGGTTATATTTTTATTGAAGAAGTAAAAATAAAAATCTATTTATAGATAGTTACAAAATTCATTAGTATAATAAAAAATATTTAAGATTTTAAAATTATCTAATATATTTTTTTTCTGTATCCATTAAGATCTTCACTGTCAAGAAATAAATAAACCCCTTAAAAAGGTATAAGGATTTTCAATTTATTATAAAACAGTTTAATTTTAACTCATAAATTTTAAGAAGTTTAATCCTGCAATATGTAAAGTTCAAGCTTTTCCATGCAAAAGATTTTGCGATTTAATGTAAAATACTCTTTTCCAGCTCTGCGTAGCCAGGAAACTGCCCCTAAATGTAACTTTTCCTTTTCCAGCATTTCCGATCCCGAAAAATCCCCCTTTAGTGTAAACCCTCTTTTCCAGTCTCTTCAGCCCCAAAAATCACCCTCAAGTTTAAAATTCACTTGTCCAACCCTCCTAACTCTAAAAAATTATCGCTTAATTTAAAATTCCCTTTTCCAGATCTCCCAGATCCGAAAATTGCCACTGTGTGTAAAATCCCATTTTCCAGCCCTCTCCAGCTCCCAATCTCAATCATCTCTTTGTTTAAACTCCCCTTTTCAGGTCCTCTTCAAATACACAAATCAACCCTAAGTTTAAGATTCGCTTGTTTAGGCCTCCCCAGCTCCAAAAATTACCCTAATATGTTGAATCCCTTTTTCCAGCCCTTCGCAGCTCCAAAAATTACCCTAAAGTATAAAATCCCCTTTTCCAGACTTCCCCATCTCGAAAAATTACCCGCAAGTGTAAAATACCATTTTCCAGCCTTAATAGTCCTGCAAATTACGTCTCAAAGTAAAATCCTCTTGTACAACTTTTACCAACTTAAAAAACCCCCTAAGAGTAAACTCCCCTTTTCTAGCCCTCTTTATCTCTACAAATGACCCCTAAGCTTAAACTCTCCTTTTCCAGCTCGTAACAGTTTTTAAAAAATATCCCTAAGTATAAAGTCCTATTCTCCTTTTCCAGCCCTTCCCAGCTCCAAAAATTACCCTAAAGTGTATAATTCCCTTTTCCAGCCTTACCAGTCCTAAACATTACCCATCAAAGTAAAATCCTCTTATCCAGCTCTTACTGTCACAAGAAACACCCTCAAGTGTAAACTCCCCTTTTCCAGCCCTCTTTAACTCCGCAAATGACCCCTAAGTTTAAACTCTCCTTTTGCAGCTTTCAAAAACTTTTAAAAAATACCCCTAAGTATAAAATCCTATTCTCCTTTTCCAGCCCTTCCCAGATCCAAAAATTACCCTAAAGTGTATAATTCCGTTTTCCAGCCTTACCAATCCTAAAAATTACCCATCAAATTAAAATCCTCTTATCCAACTCTTACTGTCCCAAAAAACCCCCTCAAGTATAAACTCCCCTTTTCCAGCCCTCTTTAACTCCGCAAATGACCCCTAAGCTTAAACTCTCCTTTTCCAGCTCATAACAGTTTTAAAAAAATATCCCTGAGTATAAAATCCTATTCCCCTTTTCCAGCTCTTCCCAGATCCAAAAATTACCCTAAAGTGTATAATTCCGTTTTCCAGCCTTACCAATCCTAAAAATTACCCATCAAATTAAAATCCTCTTATCCAACTCTTACTGTCCCAAAAAACACCTTCAAGTGTAAACTCCCCTTTTCCAGCTCTCTTTAACTCCGCAAATGACCCCTAAATTTAAACTTTCCTTTTTCAGCTCTCAACAACTTAAAAAAAAATATCCCTGAGTATAAAATCCTATTCCCCTTTTCCAGCCCTTCCCAGTTCCAAAAATTACCCTAATGTGTATAATTCCGTTTTCCAGCCTTGCCAATCCTAAAAATCATCCATCAAATTAAAATCCTCTTATCCAACTCTTACCGTCCCAAAAAACCCTTTCAAGTGTAAACTCCCCTTTTCCAGCCCTCTTTAACAACGCAAATGACCGC
>NC_046665.1:130708203-130714358 GCF_010883055.1 Belonocnema kinseyi
CAAATGACCGCTAAGTTTAAACTCTCCTTTTCCAGCTCTCAAAAACTTAAAAAAAATACCCCTAAGTATAAAATCCTATTGTCCTTTTCCAGCCCTTCCCAGGTCCAAAAATTACCCTAAAGTGTATAATTTCGTTTTCCAGCCTTGCCAATCCTAAAAATCACCCATCAAATTAAAATCCTCTTATCCAGCTCTTACTGTCCCAAAAAAACCCCTCAACTGTAAACTCTCCTTTTCCAGCTCTCAACAACTTAAAAAAATATCCCTAAGTATAAAGTCCTATTGTATAAATTGTCCGATTTCAAGAATCACCCCTAAGTTTAAACTATACTTTTCCTACTCTCTTCAAATACACAAATCAACCCTAAGTATAAATTACCCTTTTCCAGCCCTCCTGAACTCCATTAATGACCCCTAAGTTTAAACTTTCCTTTTCCAGCTGTCGCCAGCTTTAAAAAATAACCCTATGTATAAAATCCCATTGTATAAATTTTTTCAGCCCAAGAATCACCCTTATGTTTAAACTCCCCTTTTACAGCCCTATTCAAATCCACAAATCAACCCTAAGTGTAAAATTCTCTTGTTAAGCTCTTCCAGCCGCAAAAGTCACTCCAAGATTTAAACTCCCCCTGTCCAGTAGTCCCATGCTCAAAAAATTACCCTTAAGTTTAAAATCCCCTTTTCCAGCTCTCCCAGCTCTAAAAATTACCAGTCCAACTCTCTCCATCCCAAAAATCACCTCTAAGTGTAAACTCCTATTTTCCAGCCCTTCTCAAATCCACAAATCACCTCTAATTTTAAACTTCCCTTATCAATCCTTTATCAGCTCTAAAAATTATTCCTAAATTTTACATTTTCTTTTACATATTTTGTTTACCTGTTGTCTATTTTAATTTTTTTCATATTTCTATTTCAATTCTCTGATCTATTCTATTTGTGAAATAATATTCCCGACTCGAGAGGAATATTGACGAGTAAAATAATTCTTCCTCCTTTATTCAGGATTATCTCGTTTGCACTAGATTTAGTTTTGATCGAAGAATCGCTCGAGTGTAGTTACTTTATAGCGTCGACGCGAATACCAAAGTGTTTTTCTGCAAGATCCCATTTCCAGCGCAGCTCTGCACAATGGCTCTCTACGTACAGGTAGGTAATTACCTACGGTCATGCACATATGTGCGTGCATATATTTACTCGCGTAATACGGAACGAGAGGAGCTCGTGGCGGTCAAAAGGGTGCGAAGGGTGGGAAGGGCGGGAAGAAGGATATGATTAATATCAGGGCATTATTTTCAGATTTTTTGCAGGCACAAATTGCTTGCAAATAAAGCCTGCCAACTATAGCTCACAGGTGAGTATTGGCGAAGAGGGAAGGGGGAAAAGAGGAAAAAAAGGGTGGGGGTTAATTTAATTTAATTATGCCTTCTTTCCTCGCTACCACGCTCAAAAGATAGATGACGCACAGCAAGTGGCCTTCGAATTGTTCAAGCTGCGAAACTGAAATCTCGACCTAATGTGTCTTTAATGCTTCCAACCAATACGGTTTCAAATTCATTCGTTTATTGTAATTTTATCAGATTTCCCATCAATCACTTGAGGGCCTTATATTTTTCTTACGCCAAAATAAAAAACATTTTTAAAAAATCAACTTTAAATTCTAAAAAAACTTAAGAAACTTCTAAGCTAATATTCTTCGAGTAGTCAACATTTATTTCAGCGTTTATTTAAACTATTATTCTTCCGTCTCAGAATTTAGAAAAGTCCTATTTATCGCAAGATTCACAGTCTTTCCTCTATTCCCTTTTTTCCCTTTGTCTTGTTTTTTTGCCTGCGTACTGAATTAATATAACACAATAAGAAAATCTAATTCTTTTTTATTGAAAGTTAATATTTTTAGTTTAAAAATGTACCATGAGATTTTTGGTTTAGATTTTTTTTGTTTTAGTTCAAATATATATTATTAGTTTGACAATATTATTATTTTATAGAATTTTAACATTTTTTCAGTTTAAATTGCAAATACAAATTTTATGAATTGAAAAAAATCGAAAATTCAAATGTTGCGATTTGAAGCAAATTAAAAACTCGGCTGTTGAAAAATAACTTTTTTTGTTGTAATTCAATTGTTTTGTAGAAAAAATAGTCGCTTTGGCTTAACTATTCAATTGTTTGTTTTAACAATTTTCTGTCTCGACTGAGAATTTTTTCTCGAATGAAAATACACGATTTCTTCGATTTTTTTCTTTCTTGACTGCAAAATCTTCCGGGGTTGAAAATTAAACTCTTTCGTTAAAAATTACAGTCAAAATTAACAGAATGTTCATCTCTTTGTCTTGAATATTCCACAATTTGTTTAATTTTTTCTTTGTTGACTGATAAATCGTTCTCTGTTGAAAATTTAATTCTTTTGTTAAAGAATTTTCTTTTTTTCGTTAAAATTGATTTTTTGTACAAAATTCAACTTTTTGTTTTAAAATTAAATTTTTTCTTTATAAATTGAATTTTTTGCAGAATATTCATCTCTGTTTTTAAAATTCCGCTTTTTGTTTGATTTTTTTCTTTCTTGACTAAAATATCGTTCACGGTTGCAAGTTGAACTGTTTTGTTGTGAATTCGTCTTTTTGGTTAAAAAAATTCATGGACTTTTTGAAAAATTTTCTTTTGGTTGAAAATTAATCTTCATAAATGAAGATTCTTCTTGTTAGTGCAAATTTAACCGCTTAGTTAAAAATTATTCTACTTCGTTGAACGATTTAATTATTTTGTTGAAAAGGAACTCTTCTGTTAACAATATAACTATTTAGCAAATAATTTTTTTCCTTTACTTTTGTTGTAACACAATTATATATTTATATATTATTTAAAATTTAAATCTTTTTTTTATTAAATGTCAATCGTTATACTTTTCTTGTTTTCATTACAAATTCATCTTTTTTGGTTTTAAATTTAACTACTTGGTTAAAGGTTGAAATACTTTGTAAGAAATTACTTTTTTTCATTATGCAACATTTTCTTTGAAAATGCATTCTTTTGGTTGAAACTTTAACCATTTTGTTGAAAATTCGTTTTTTTGGTAAAAAATACATCTTTTTGATTTAAAAATTAACTATTTTATTGAAAATCTATATATATTTTTTAATATTCATCCTTTTTTGGTTAAATAAATTAAACCCCTTTTTAAAGATGAACTTTTCTGTTGAAAATTCAACTGCTTTGAAGACATTTTTTGTTTGTTCTTGGCTTGAAAATGCAACAATTTTATTTCATTTTCTCATGTTCTTGACTGGAAAATCGTTCGTGCTTAAAAATTAATTTCTTGTGAAATGTTTGCCTTTTTTGGTAGAAAATTAATCTTCTTAATTATAAATTAACTTTCTTGTTGAAAATTTATCTGTTTTGCAGAAAATTTACCTTTTTGGTTTGAAATTTCGACAATTTCATAGAAAATTTTCCACTAACTTTGTTGAATAATGATTTCAGTTAAAAAATTGTATCATTAATTGAAATTTTTTTTAACTGAATATGTGATTATTTCACTTTTTGTGGTTGAAAATTAATTTCTTTTTTGTTGAAAAATCATCTCTTTAGTTGAAAGCTCAATCATTTGGTTGAAAATTCAGTAATTTGATTGATAATTTTTTTCTGCCTTTACATAAATTGTGGTTAAAATTTCTACTTTTTGTTGAAAATGTAACTGTTTTGTTTGAAATTTTTTATATATGTTGATGGTTCAACTGTGTTGTTAAAAATTCTTCCGGGTTGGTTGAAAACGCAACTATTGCGTTAAAATTTGAACTACTTTCATAACAATTAATTTTTTGGGATGAAAATTCATTATTTTAGTTAAACACTTATCTCTTTCCTTGAAAAATAATTTTTAATCGAGTATTAAAGTATCTATTTTTTTCAAATATTTACCTTTTTTAGTTTCAAACTCAACTATTTGGTTGAATTATCAACTATTAATTTTTTTTCTAAAGAATTCATCTTTTCGTTTGAAAATGCAATCTTTTTACTTGAAATGTTAGAAGATAAAAACCTGGAATATTTCGGGCCCTGAATCATTTTTCTATTTTCAATTGTTTTTCCTTAGTTGATGATCTTTGACTCTCTCGATTTTATTTTTTTCTGAGGAATATAAAAGACTTGTATCTCTTTGCTATGAATAATTTTCTTCGATTTGCTTTTCGTAGCTTCTCTGGTTTCTAGCCCTAATAAGAACGTAAGCAGTTACAAAGAGAAGTCGATTATTTCCGGCGATTACCGATTTCCAAGCAGTTAACGACTTTTTCGATCGTTTACACTTTATTCTGACTGAAACACCGCTGCTTTGCGTTTTGAGCGCCTCATTACGTTTGGAATCTACAGCATCGCTTTCTGATTTCACGCTCGAAATTAGCATCGATCTCCGGCTCGAAATAGGTGTGAGGGGAAAAACTGACAGATGAAAAATTTTCTGCAATTTAGATCTCACTGCTGTCATTCTTTTATTCCTTCATTTAATTTACTTCATTCTGCTTAAATTCGACACTGCAACTTTCAAGTTTAAATAATTTTATTTCTCCTAAAAAATCCGTTTTTAAAATTTGGGAAACTTGAATAATAATTTTGTTTTCAACCGATTCTTAATATCTGAGTAAGTTTTTGTCCTTAGTCGCATCCTTATAATTTCCGACGTTTTATCCTTATCCGGATTATCCTTAAGTCGCATCTTTATAATTTCCGACGTCGTAACGATTTTCTAAATTTACCTACAATCCTGATAGTTTTAAATGTTGTAACCAATATCGAAACCAACCTAGAATCCTGATAGTTTAAAACTTTGCAGCCAACATCGAAACCAACCTAAAATCCTGATAGTTTCAGACGTTGCACCTAACATTAAAAACCTGCTAAGGACATTACGTTTAACCCTAATAGTTCCCGACGCTGTAAACAACGTCGAAACCTACGGTGGACACTGCATTGGTTACTAATAGATTCGAAATTTCCAACATCGTAAACAAATTAAAAACCCACAAAGTATCTCCCAGTTCCTTATAGTTTTCTACTTTATGAATAACGTCGAAGCCTACCCATGATTCTAATAGTTTCTTAAGTCGTAACCAACTTTAAAACCTGCGTTGGACACTACGTCGAACCCTCATAGTTTTCGACGTCGCAACCTTCCTCGAAATCCATTTAGAATCCTGATCGTTTCCGTCGCTCTAATCAACGTCGAAACCAACGGGGAATCCTGATAGTCTAGACGTTACAGTCAAAACCAGCCTAGAATCCTGATAGTTTGAGACCTTGCAACCAAGGTTAAAAACCTACTAAGGACATTATGTTTAACCCTAATAGTTTCCGACGCTGTAAACAACGTCGAAACCTACGGTGGACACTGCATTGGATACTAATAGATTCGAAATTTCCAACATCGTAAACAAATTAAAAACCCACAAAGTATCTGCCAGTTCCTTATAATTTTCTACTTTATGAATAACGTCGAAGCCTACCCATGATTCTAATAGTTTCTTAAGTCGTAACCAACTTTAAAACCTGCATTGGACACTACGTCGAACCCTCATAGTTTTCGACGTCGCAACCTTTCTCGAGATCTATTTAGAATCCTGATCTTTTCCGTCGCTCTAATCAACGTCGAAACCAACGGGGAATCCTGATAGTCTAGACGTTACAGTCAAAACCAGCCTAGAATCCTGATAGTTTGAGACCTTGCAACCAAGGTTAAAAACCTACTAAGGACATTACGTTTAACCCTAATAGTTTCCGACGCTGTAAACAACGTCGAAACCTACGGTGGACACTGCATTGGTTACTAATAGATTCGAAATTTCCAACATCGTAAACAAATTAAAAACCCACAAAGTATCTCCCAGTTCCTTATAGTTTTCTACTTTGTGAATAACGTCGAAGCCTACCTATGATTCTAATATTTCCCTAAGTCGTAACCAACTTTAAAACTTGCGTTGGACACTACGTCGAACCCTCATAGTTGTCGACGTCGTAAGCTTCCTCGAAATCTATTTAGAATCCTGATCGTTTCCGTTGCACTAATCAACGTCGAAACCAACGGGGAATCCTGATAGTCTAGACGTTACAGTCAAAACCAGCCTAGAATCCTGATAGTTTGAGACCTTGCAACCAAGGTTAAA
>NC_046665.1:130714458-130739438 GCF_010883055.1 Belonocnema kinseyi
CGTTTAACCCTAATAGTTTCCGACGCTGTAAACAACGTCGAAACCTACGGTGGACACTTCATTGGATACTAATAGATTCGAAATTTCCAACGTCGTAAACAACTTCTAAACCCACAAAGTATCCGCCAGTTCCTTATAGTTTTCTACTTTGTGAATAACGTCGAAGCCTACCTATGATTCTAATATTTTCTTGAGTCGTAACCAACTTTAAAACCTGCCTTGGACACTACGTCGAACCCTCATAGTTTTCGACGTCGCAACCTTCCTCGAAATCTATTTAGAATCCTGATCGTTTCCGTCGCTCTAATCAACGTCGAAACCAAGGTGGAATCCTGATAGTCTAGACGTGGCAGTCAAAATCAAAACCAACGTAGAATCCTGATAGTTTTAGACGTTGCAACCAAGGTTAAAAACCTACTAAGGACATTACGTCGAAGCCTACCTATGATTCTAATAGTTTCTTAAGTCGTAACCAACTTTAAAACCTGCATTGGACACTACTTCGAATACTCATAGTTTTCGACGTCGTAACCATCCTCGAAATCTACCTAGAATCCTGATCGTTTCCGTTGCCCTAATCAACGTCGAAGCCAACGTGGAATCCTTAAGTTTCATACGTTGCAAATAACATCAAAACCAAACTAGAATCCTTATAGTTTCAGACGGTGCAACCAACATCGAAACCAACCTAGAATCCTGATAGTTTAGAAGTTGCAACCAACGTGAAAACCTACGGAGGAAGATATGGAATTTGAAACCTACAAAGTATCCTAAGTCGGATACTTATAGTTTTCTGCGTTGTAAACAACATCAAAAGCTACCTAAGATCCTAATAGTTTATCACGTAAAACCAACGTCGAAACTTAAGTAGGACACTGCGTCGGATCCTTTTAGTTTCCGACGTCTTAACAATCATCGCAGCCTACCTAAAATCCTGATATTTCCAGAAGTCGTAACCGATGTTAAAACCTACAGAGGCCTAGTACCCTAGTACCCTAATAGCTTCCGATGGCATAACGATTGTCGAAACCTACCTAAAATCCTGATATTTTTTGACGCTCTAACCGACGTCGAAGTTTACCTAAACTCCTGATAGCTGCAGAAGTTTTAACTAACGTCGAAACAAACATAGAATCCTGATAGTTTCAGACGTTGCAACCTACGTCGAAACCCAACTAGAATCCTAATAATTTCTGACGTCGTAAGCAACGTCAAAGCCTAAGTAAGACACTGCGTCGGATCCTTATAGTTTCCGACGTCGTAACAATCCTCGTAACCTACTTAGGTTTCTAATAGTTTCTCAAGTAAAACCAACGTCGAAACCTAAATCGAACGCTGCGTCGAATCCTTTTAGTTTCCAACGGTTTAACAATCATCGGAACCTACCTAGAATCCTGACAGTTTCAGAAGTCGTAACCGATGTTAAAACCTACGGAGGGTTCTACGTCAGACCCTAGTAGCTTCCGATGCCGTAACCATAGACGAAACCTACCTAAAATCCTGATATTTTTCGACGCCGTAACCAACGTCGAAGTTTACCTAAACTCCTGATAGCTGCAGACGTTTTAACTAACGTCGAAACAAACATAGAATCCTGATAGTTTCAGATGTTGCAACCTACGTCGAAACCCAACTAGAATCCTAATAGTTTGAGACGTTCTAGCCAACGTCGAAACCTACGGAGTATCCGAAGTCGGATACTGTCATTTTTTAAGTTATAAATAACGTCGAAATTTACCTAGGATCCTTATAGTTTCTGACGTCGTAAGCAACGTCAAAACCTAAGTAAGACACTGCGTCGAATCCTTATAGTTTCCGACGTCGTAACAATCCTTGTAACCTATCTAGGATCCTAATAGTTTCCGACGTCGTAGCCATCTTTGAAACCTATTTGGAATCCTGTTTGTTTCTGACGTCTTAACCAACGTCGGATCCTACGGAAGATCCTACATTGGATCCTAATATTCTCCGAAGGTATAAACAGCGTCGAAATCTACAAAGAATCCTACGTAGGTCCCTGATAGTTTCCGACGTCGCAGCCAGCGTCGACACCTATCTAGAATCCTGTTCGTTTCTGATGTAACCAAAGTCGTAACCTACGGAGGATTCTGCGTATGATTCTAATATTTTCTTCTAATTTTATTTCTGATTAATTTTTTTTAATATTGCATTTGCAAACGAATGGATGATATTTTAACCTAATAAATTAACTTTCAACAAAAAGTTGGATTTAAAACGAACAAGATTATTTTTTCCCCCCAAAAAAATGAATTTTCAACAAAATGTATGAACTTTCCATCAAAAGTTGGATTTTCAACAAAAAAAAATATATCAAATTTCTACCAAAAGAAATGGAATACTTGAATTTTAAATTTTTAAAAATATTTTCTACCGATAAAAGATTTTTTAAACAAAATTTAAATTTTCAACCAAAGAGATGATTTTTTTAACCGAAAGCGATACATTTATACCAAAAATAGAATAATTAAATTAATTATCAGATGAGAAACGTTTTTGAGAAACTACTTCCACTTTCAGAAAAGTAGTTGTTTTTCAAAACAAAAAAGATAAATTCTCAAGTTAAATAAAAAATTTATTTTTTAACCAAATAAAAGAATTTTCTAACAAAAAGATTATTTTTTTACAAAAAAATTTTATTTTAAATCAAAAAGTTCATTTTCAGCCAAGGAGATTAATTTACCAACAAAAATGTCATAGTTAAATTTTGCTTTAACAAAATATATGAATTTTCAATAAAAAAATATCAAATTTACACCAAAAGAAATGAAATATTTAAATTTTTAATTTTAAAAATTATTTTTTACCAAAAAAACAAATGTTTTGAACCACCTTCAGACCAATAGTTGTTTTTCAAAACAAAAGAGATCAATTCTGAACAAACTATAATAATTCATGTTTCAAAGAAAAATTATGGTTTTAAACAGAATAGTTCAGTCCACAACCAAAACAGATTAATTTTTGACCTAACAGTTGCATTAGAAACCAAAAAAGATTAAATTTCTACTAAAACCGATGAATTTTCAACAAGCTAATTGAATTTTAAATCAAAAGAGATTTTTCGGTAAAGAAAGAACAAAATAAATTGAATTTTTAACCAAATAGATGAATTTTCTACCAAAAAGATGATTTTATACAAAAATAATTTTATTTTCAACCAGAAAGTTAATTTTCAACAAAAAAGATTAATTTTCCATTTCAAATGTAATCATTAATTTTTCCATTCACAAAATTAATATTTTTAAAATAATCGAATTTTTAACAAAGCATTTAAAATTTGAAACAATTACTTGAATTTTTAACCAACAAGGATTTTCATTGTCAATAAAAAATAATTAAATTTCACAGTTTAAATTTTCAACCAACAAGATGAATTTTTAACCAAGAAGATTAATTTTCTACCAGTAATACGAATTGTCCAATAGTACGTGAATTTTCAAGCTAAAAAGTCGAATTTCATACAACGCAATGTAATTTTTAGTCAAGAAAGATTTTTCAGACAATAAAGAAAAAAGATTAATCAAATATTTGAATTTTTGACCTAGAATTTTCAGTCAAGTATGACAAAAAAATGCAACCAAATTGTGTAATTTTCAAGCTAAAAAACGAGTTCTTTACACGACTGAATTTTAAAGAAAAGGGTAGAATTTTGAACGAACTTTTTCTCAAAAATAATATATTTAATATTTTAATTAAAATGTATTGTAATTTTTATTCGAAAATAGTGAAATTCAACAAAGAAATACGAATTTTTAACTAAATCATATAATAAAATTTGTAAGCAAAAAATGACTTCTCAACCAAACATATATTAGTGGATTTTCCAACCAAAAAGAATTAACTTTCAATGAAAAATATTCGAATTCTTATATCGGGTTTTATTAATTCAATTTCTAATTTTCATGAACATTTGTCGCTTCATTTACCCCAGTCACACGTACCATAACGTTCAACTATAGTTATAAAAAACAACAATAAAACGCAAAAAGTTTTTTCATTTCACACTAAAGAAATAAATGAATCACGCTTTACTCATTACCCACTCGATTGACTTCTGGGAAGCGGAAAATAACTGTGTAGTGTTGGTGCGAATCGTTTTTCCTGCAGGTAATTTTCACCTGCGTCCTTAATTGAGCAGGAAAGTTATCTCGCGAGTGACGACTGTGAATGGGCGCGGGCGTCGAGATTCTTCACCCGGAAGGAAGGAGGGCGCAAGCGGAAATATTTCTGCGAGACGGCGAACGAGTGAAATTCGCTTTGAAAGGCGTCAGAATCGACGGGAATTGGCGAATTAGCATTTTACTGCAGGCGGTACGTGGTATCTTGTGGAAACGTTTTATTGGCCTATCGTGCGAAGAAGCCATAGAATCGCTCGCAGCCGCGGACCTACTTCGCTCGTTATTTCTCGTAACGCACATGCATCACATGCATATTGAGCTCACTAAACTGGCCGCCATTGGTTACTTAACTTCATATTTAAGCTCCAGACGTGTTAATCCAAACCAGGAACTGTCGCTATCGATCCAAGAGAGCTTTCCTACCGCATCGGATTGATGTACGTGGTTCTACGGGACAGGCCTAACCCACGCTCCTTTTGCTAGACGCCCCCCAATCATCTCAGCGTCCCCAAAAGTAATATTTTTTAAAGAATGGGTATTGCTAGAACAATTCTATGAAAAGCTATAGAAAAATAAATGGTACTTTTGTTGAAAACTGTTTTTATATTTTCGAAAGTACCGTTCCAACCTGATAGAGGGCGTAGCCCAATCCGCCACTGAATCTGGCTCTGCAACGGTACAGTTAGTGATAACTTAATGAGTTACTTAACTTCGTATTTAAGCTCCAGATGTGTTAATCCAAACCAGGAACTGTCGCTATCGATCCAAGAGAGCTTTCCTACCGCATCGGATTGATGTACGTGGTTCTACGGAACAGGCCTAACCCACGCTCCTTTTGCTAGGCGCCCCCCAATCATCTCAGCGTCCCCAAAAGTAATATTTTTTAAAGAATGGGTATTGCTAGAACAATTCTATGAAAAGCTATAGAAAAATAAACGGTACTTTTGTTGAAAACTGTTTTTATATTTTCGAAAGTACCGTTCCAACCTGATAGAGGGCGTAGCCCAATCCGCCACTGAATCTGGCTCTGCAACGGTACAGTTAGTGATAACTTAATGAGTTACTTAACTTCGTATTTAAGCTCCAGACGTGTTAATCCAAACCAGGAACTGTCGCTAACGATCCAAGAGAGCTTTCCTACCGCATCGGATTGATGTACGTGGTTCTACGGGACAGGCCTAACCCACGCTCCTTTTTCTAGGCGCCCCCCAATCATCTCAGCGTCCCCAAAAGTAATATTTTTTAAAGAATGGGTATTGCTAGAACAATTCTATGAAAAGCTATAGAAAAATAAACGGTACTTTGTTGAAAACTGTTTTTATATTTTCGAAAGTACCGTTCCAACCTGATAGAGGGCGTAGCCCAATCCGCCACTGAATCTGGCTCTGCAACGGTACAGTTAGTGATAACTTATTGAGTTACTTAACTTCGTATTTAAGCTCCAGACGTGTTATTCCAGACTAGGGACTATCGCCATCGACCCGATAGAGCTTTTCTACTGCACTAAACTGTTGTAGCGTGGGTATACGGGACATGCCTAACCCACGCTCCTTTCAATAGGCGCCCCTTAAGCTTCTCAGCGTCCCCAAACGTAATGTTTTTTAAAAAATGGGTACTGCTGGAAGAATCCTATGAAAAGTTATAAAAAAATAAACGTTATTTTTGTAGAAAACTGTTTTTATATTTCCGGAAGTACGTTCCACGCTGATAGAGGGGGTAGCCCAGTCCACGACTTTGGATTTTATTTCGTTTGGTTCAAAAATTGTACTGTTTGGTTGTAAATTTTTTTCTCTTGAAAATGATAACTATTTAATTCCAAAGTCATTTTTTGGTTAAAAATACAATTGCTTTTTGGAAAATTGATAAATTCAAGAGATCTATTCTACCGCATCGGAATGGCGTGCGTGGGTATAAGGGGTAGTGCTAACCCACGCCCGTTTCATTTGGCGACCCTTAAGCATCTCGTCGCACTTAAAAATGATTTTGTTTATAGAGTGGGCGTTTCTAGAAGAATCCTAAAAAAATTATAACAAAATAAATGGTACCCTTAATATAAAAGGATTTCTATAAAATATATTACTGATTTGAAGACTTAATTTGATAATAAATTTTAACAAAATTAGCGAATTCACTAAAATATGGTTTATAGCGGACTACTGCGGGTGTACGGGGTGGCCGCTAACCCACGCTCCTTTCGCTATGTGCCCCCCAAGAATCACAGCGCCCCCAAAATAATTTTTTTTTAATAATCGTTTTTTTAAAGAATCATATTAAAATTTAAAAAAAAACGGTTCTTTTGTACAAAACTCTTTATATTTTAAAAAGTACCGTTCCAGCCTAATAGAGGGCGTAGCCGAGGCCGCCACTGAATCTGGCTCTGCAATGGTTCAGTTCAATAATCAGCTAATAACTTAAAAAATTATTTTCAGATTTTGGACTTTTCTTCTTTTTTAAAGAACTATTCTTTCCTTGTTTTCGCGAAATATCCCCTTTCTCTTGAAAATTAAACTATTTATTCCAGAAGCCATATTTTTTGTCAGAAAGGAAACTACTCTGTTGGAAGTGGAACTACTTTATTCAACATAATGTTTTTGGTTGAATATCTATCTCATTGGTTGAATATTTATTTTTTTATATTCAAATTTGAAGTTTTTGGTAGAAATTTTATTTATTTCCATCAAAATTCTTCTTGTTGGTTAAAGAATTAATTTCTTTTGCTAAAAATTTATTTTTTTGGTTGAGACGTTAACTATTTTCTAACAAATTCTTTTTTTACATTGCAGTTCAACTATTTAGTTGTTAATGCAAATGTTTTGTTAAAATTTAGTTTTTTGTTAAGACTTTGTCTTTTTGGTTTGTACATTAATATATTTTGATAGAAAATCTTTTTGGTTGAAAATGCAAATTTTTTTTTCAAAATACAATCTAAACATAGGAATGAAAACCGTCTTATATGGAATTTAATATGCTGCATTCACATTAATTTTATTTTAAAGAATTTATTTCTCTGCTGTTCCCCTAATCTCGTGAAAAATCACAAGAACTCTTAAATTTTCAACAAAGTAATTTAACTTTGAACCAAATAATTATATTTTCAAGTGAAAAAGACAAATATTATAGAAGACAGTTGGCGTTTGCATCAAAAAAATTATATTTTAACAAAAGGATATGATATTTTGAACCAAAAGAACCAATTTCAATAATTAAACAAAATAGTTGCATTTATTAAAAAATAATTAAATTTTTAAAAAATTACTTCAATATTAAATCCAATTATTGAATAGAGAAATATATTTTTAACCAAATGACAATTTTTTCAAACAAAAAGATTTGAATTTACCTGAAAGCAGTTGCATTATTAACTAATGTAAGGAATGGAATTTTCAAGTCAAACAGTCAAATTTTTTAAAAGATAGTTACATTTGGAACCCAAGAAATGTTAAATTTTAACAACACAGTTCATTTTCTTCAATGCATGATTACTTTCCACCATAAAATATGAATTTTCAATCTAAAAGGACAAATCTTCAATGATACAGTTGAATTTTCAACAAAAAAAGATGATTTTAACTAAATTGTTAATCAGTAAACTAGTTAAATTTGGTTGAAATATACGATTTTCGGACAAAAAAGTTGAATTTTCAACCTGAAAATATAAATTTTCATCAAAAAAGTTTTTTTTGAGTTAAATAGTTTAAAAATCTACGAAATTGGTCAATTTTTAAGCTAAAAGTAAAAATTTTGAAAAAACAGTTGAATTAGTAACCAGAAAATGTGAATGTTTCGCAGATAATTTAATTTAAAATGCAAGAATCGAATTTCCAACTGACTTCGAAAAAAAACGTGTGTTTAGATGGAGAAATTCCTGAATAATGCATTTTTTAATTAAATTTGTTGAACAAAAACACAAAATTTTCAACTATTTATGAATATTACTGAAATTATAATAAAGTTCCAAATTGAAAGGACTGAAATTGAAAAAAAAACAAATTTTTCCGTCGACAAATGCCCAAATAATGCATTTGTTCATTAAATTTGTTTAAAAAATCATAAAATTTATGAACTTATTATGAATATTGTTGAAATTAACATGAAGTACTCAATTAAAAGGACTGACATCGAGAAAAAGGCAACTAATTTTTCTTCAACAGATGCCCTAATAATGCATTTGTTTATTAAATTTGTTAACAAAAATTATTATTAAATAGTGATAGATGTTTCTAAAATTATCATAAAGTTCCCCATTAAAAGGAATTGGATTCAAAACAACTAATTTTTTCGTCGACAAGTGCTCTAATAATGCATTGTTTTAAAATTAATTTGATAAAATCATAAAGTTCATCAGCAAATTATGAATTTTCTGAAATAATCATAAAGTTCCTAATTTTTAAAAATTGATCTCGAAAAAAAAAAAATTTCTGACGACAAATGCCTGAATGAAAATTCAGATTTCTTGCACTATAACTTAAAAAGACGGTAAGTTATTGAAAATTATAGAAAACAGATTTTCAACAAATAATTTGTTTGTAAACAATGTTTTTGTTTATTGTATCATGGTGAAATATCTTTATATAATTTAAATCTACTAAACGTGGGCGATTACAATGATTTTCCTATCATTGACGAGCACCGGGAACGTCAAATAGAAAAAATTGTCATTTTTTCGTTATATTTTTCATTTATAAAAAAAAGGAAAACGAAATTAAAAATCAGGCTCGACAACTTTTTTTAAAATTTTACCAGCTTAAAAAAAATCCAAATCGTTCCACTGGCGTTGACTCAGGCGTGAGTCAACGGAGAGAAAAACAGGATAGAGAAAAAACAGAAAACAGACAAAATAGTTCCGAGACTCTCGATTTATGGTCAAGGTCAACACCCAAAACCGGCACTAAACCCAGATTTGACTGTTCATATATTCCACGTTTCCAGTGCCAGTTATTATAGTAGGGGGAGAAAAGAGACTTTTTCGACGAGTACTGAAAACATACAAATAGTTCAACTTTCAAGAAAATAGTTTAATCTTTAACCAAATAATAGTTTTGTTTACTATAAAAATCTCAATTTTCAATTTTTTTAATAAATCCAATGGCGTTTGAAAGGTTATGGCTCAAACTTTAAAAACACTTTAGATTTTTTTAAATACATTCCTTTCTGTTACAAAGTCATGGATTAAAAGCTAAAGGTTTAAAAATTGAAGTTTCAAAGTTCAGAGTAATTAAAAATTCTTTTTTTTAAGATTAATCTCCTTGGTTGAAAATTTAACTATTTTTTCAACATTCGGTTCCTTTTTGTTCAGAATGAATTTTTTTAACTAAAAATTTTAATATTTCATTTTTGGTTTCAGGTTTATATTTCTGTATTTCAAATTAAAATACGAAATATTACATATAACGTTATGAAAACATAATTTTTAGTTCCAAAATTAATTTCTTGGTATAAAGTTGAACTATTTTTTGGTTGTTCGAGATTCATCAATTCAGTTGGAAATTCGATTTTTGGATTTGAAATTGAATTTTTTGCGAAAAATTCACATTTTCTGGTTGTTAATTCAACTGTTTTTAAAACTTCTTACTTTTAGCTTAAAAATTCAACAATTTCGTAGATTATTAAACTATTTAACTCAAAAAGAATTTTTTGATGTAAAATGATATTTAATGTTAAAAATTCAATTGTTTTATCCGAAAATGACCTATTTTAGCCAATTGACTATTTAACAACTTTAAATTACCATGATTTAAAATCATTGGTCAATTAATAATTAGAAATGTAATGCGATTTTATTGATTGAAAGTTAAAATTCAATACTTAGCCAACCCATTTTCAACGTACTTTTAAAAATTATGAAAAATCTTGAAAATTATTCACATAATTTTATTTAAAAAATATTAAATGTACAACTAATCAACTTTTGTAATTAATTATTATTCAGTAAATCTTTTAGAAGCATAGTCTTCCCCAAACACTATTAAGAACAGCTCAGCCAAAAAGCCGTTATTAATATTTGAAAATATTACAATGAACTTTAGTTGTTTTAAACTAAATAAAAGTAGAAAGGCTTCAGATATGGATCTGCTCCCAATTTTCGGAACTTTTTGAATTGCGCTTGCGTCGCGGCAGCAAGACGATTTTTTACTTTTAGCGCGCGCATTTTAAATTATATAAATATTCAAATGTTACATTTATAATAAATAATGATTGGGTGATGCTTTTAAAGTAGTTTATTGATCCTAAAATAGAATTGTTGAGTGACAGATGAAAAAATATTGTTGTTTTATTGCAAAAAACATTTTTTGTTTTAACTTCAGAAAAAACAAAATTTTTAAATTATTTTAGCAACTTTATTAATTTTATCTCAGGTCATACTGTTGTAAATAAACAAAAAAAAATAAAAATTAGAAACTCGACAGAGATAAGATTAATAATTGTGGTAAAAAAATGCTTTCTTTCTCTGAACTTGGAATTCATAACGCCTTTTCAATTAAAATCGAAATAAATTTTTATCTGCCACATCATAATCTTATTTAGAATAAAGAAATTACTGATAATGCATTTCCTAATCATTATTTATTATAAATATCATATTTGAATATCGACACTATTCAAAATCAGCGCACCAACAGTAACCAATCGTGTCGCTGACGCGACGCAAGCGCAGTTGAAAATGTTCACAAGATTGGGAGCACTGATATGAATAAGCCTTTATATTTACAAGTTTGCTACATAACCTGCAAAGCCAAAAATACGTTCTTTAGGAATAGGCTCAATTTTCAACCCCAAGTGTGGTATTATTTAGAGCTCATTTATCTTTTTGGATTCCTTTTCAGCAACTGGGGTTCATTTTTGTTGCAGTTCCTTTGAAACCAAAAATGGGTTCCAATGGAAACTTCAGTTTTTTCTGTGTTCAATTACGGGTTCAATTACAGATTGAAGATTTGGTAACATAGTTTATTGACGAACCGCTTATGAATATTGTTGAAAATGCGGATGCGTAACATTTTCGCGATTGTAAAATTGTTGCGCCTGGTCTTACGAAGAAAAAGAAAGTTCGAGATTGCCGTGAGATTATGACATGCCGACTGACAAGGTAGGAAATGAAATTGGTTGGGTTCGCGGGCGGTTGAGAACCGGGAAGATGGTAAAATAAAGTAATTGTTGCTATTACCGTGTACACTACGCGTGTAAAAATCGTGTAGGAGTGGGTGTGAGGTCGCTGATGCTCGACTTGTGAGAACCCGGGCAATTACCCGGCACTATTCAGATCGCAATCCAAGCCGCAATCCGTTCATAACGAATTAATTTAGATGTCTTAATTGCATCAGTTAATTGTTCTGGAACGAACCTAAGTGCGCCGCAAATTCACTGTTTCTACCACTTGGATTCGCCATTCACGCCCCCCTCCCCCGCCAACGGTCCGAAGAAAGCTCGAATCGTGTGACTTTAATAACCTTTTTCGGATTTTTTTTATTCTTCGCTATACTTATTGTTAGTTTTAATTTCAATTAAGGTTATGTGACGAGTGGGTCACGTGACGAGATTCCTACCTTACCGCCACTTTTTTTATTTCCCAACTTATTTTCACACGAAGCGCTACATCGAGTTGAAAATTTGGGATAATAAATAAGAAGTACTAATAAAGGTGGTTCTGTTCCTAAATTTTAATAATTATGAAAAAAAAAATTTTATTTAGGACAAAAAATAATAAATTAAACAATAAAAAATTGCATTTTCTACAATACAAATTAATTTTTAAACAAATAGATAAATTTTCTATTAAAAAGATTAATTTTCTACAAGAAAAAAAATTTTCATATTTGTCTCTCAAGTCCATGAATTCGAAAAATAATTTTAAACAAAATAATTTTAAATTTTAGCCAAATACTTAAGTTTCGTAAATCCGTATGCAATTTTTTTTTTTTAATTGCAAGCCAGTTGGACATTTTTATGTTGAAAATTTCAAAATCGATTAATTTTTAATTTATTTATACTCTTTACATTCATGACCATATTCTCTTTTTAACCCTCTTTTTTAAAGAATTCCTTATTTTGTCTTTTTTAAGAAACGTTCCCTTTTTCTTCATTTTTTTGCTTGAATGAATTACTACAATGCAATAATAAAATCAAATTATTTATTTTTCACTCATTTCGGTTTGAAATTTCACTATTTGTTCGGAAATTTGATTATTGTGTTGAAAATTAAACTATTTTGTTTCAAAATTAATATTTTATGTTCCAAAATTTAACGGTTTTTTTAATGTTCGCATTTTTGGATAGAAAATTGATCCTTTCAGGTAGAAAAATCATTTGTTTGGATTGAAATATCATCTTTGTCGATGTGAAAATTTAAATGTCTTGTAAAAATTTCGTCTTTTTTTGAAAATTTAACTATTGCGTTAAAAATCTATTTGATTTTTTGAAAATTTTTCTCTTAGATTGAAAAATCATCTTTGTTGGTTGAAAATTGAAATTTGTTCTGGATACATTTTTTTTAATATATAATTTTTTTTATGATTCTTCTCATTTGCAACTGTTTCAATCCAAATTTATCTTTGCTGTTTTAAAATAAATTTTTGTTGAAAATTCAATTTTTCAGGCTGATAATTTAACTGACTTCTAAACGATTCGTCTTTTTAAATTAACTTTTCAGATTTCTAATTTAACTGTCTCTCAAATCGTCGACTTTTCGGCTTGAAAATTCAACCATTTGATTGAACATGCAATTTTTTTGTTAAAAATTAAAATATTTCATATACAAGTTACGTTTTTTTTTACTTGATTGTTATAATTTCGAAAGTATAATTTTATAATTTTGGTTGGTAATTCTTGTTTTCTGGCTAAAAATTCTACTGATTGATTAAAAATGTATTTAATTTGTAAAAAAAAAACTATTTTCTTCTACATTTTTCTTTTTGGATTTATATTATTTTTTGTAAGTCTTTTATTATATTTCCGTTCAATAATTAAACTGTTTTGGTTAAAAATTCTACTATTTGATTTAAAATTTATTCATTTTGTTGAAAATTAAACTATTTTCTTTAAAACTGATCTTCTTCCAGTTAAAGTGTAATTATTTTTATTTGAAAAATCTGCTATTATTTTTTTGCTTGTTAATTCATATTTTTGGTTGAGAGTTCTACTATTTATTTAAAAATTTAATTATTTTGTTGAAAATTAAACTATTTTCTTCAAAATTTATATTCTCTTACTTGAAATTTAATTTTCTTTTATAGTTTACTATTCAATATTTGGTTAATAATTCATCTTTTTTAATTAAAAAATTTACTATTTTACTGAAAATGAATCTTTTTGCGTTTAAAGTGAATTATTCTTATTTAAAATACTCTACTATTATATTTTTTACTCATTTATCTCTATTAGTTAAGAATTCTACTACTTGGTGGAAAATTCAATTATTTTATTAAAAATTCAAGTATTTTGTAAAAAAGTTGTCTTATTTGGTCGAAAATTCAAATATTTTGTTGATAATTTCCTATCCAAAAAGACGAATGTTCAAATTAACAGTTACATTTTTAAACCAAAAAGGATGAAATTATCACACAGTAGTTAAATTGCTTTTAAATAATTAAATTTTAAACTAAGGAAAGCTTGGCTCAGGATTGGCCCAGGCTTGGCCCAGGCTTGGCCCAGGATTGGCCCTAGTTTTTAATCGATTTCTTGCGATTCTTTATTTTCTTAATTTGACACTCTAAATTTACAAGTAATAAGTGAAGAAAAAGAACAGCACCAAACTTTTAGAAACTTTGACAATAGCCGGGACCATGCTCGAGCCATTTTAAAATTCAAGCTAAGCCCAGACTAGGCGCCCCCTGCCTGGCCCAAGTTTGGAACCGGGAATGAACTTGGCGATTTCTGCACGGGTATAGAAAACTTTATTAGTTTTTTCGATTTAAAGTTTTATTTTAACTTTGTTAAAAAGTTCAGAGCATATTTAGATACTATTATTTTCAAATGTAATCCTAGTCTTTGCATAAATAGTTTGACTATAATTGTTCTTAACCTGATAACAGAAAAATTATATGGTTGTGAATACAGAATACTTTTTTTGACTTTGATCAAAATATTATTGAAAATTGATTTGACATTTAAAAAATTTGGAATTTTTATTTTTGTATTTTAATTATTTAACAAAAATTTAATCTAAGAAAGCCAACCTGGATTTTTTTTAATCATACCTGGAAAATCTAGAAATTTCATGGTATTTTGCAACCAGGCTCTTGTAGCAAACCTGAATGATTATAAAATTATTTAATCAAATCTTTTAATATATATTATTATTTAGCAGATGGCGGCGTATTATTTAAGTACTGATTAATTATTATTAATGAAAATATACTTTGAAAAACCATAAATAAACCGCAATCTTACGTAAAATTCAAATTTGTCATTTATGGGGGTTTCTTTGGGGGCCCATAAGAGTGGTTTCAAGTTACTTATCCGCAAAATTTATGATTAATATTAATTTTTAAATAAAATCCACTTTAATGTACATCCTTTGTTCAACTTTATTTTTTTTAAGGGAGAAATTATGGCTTTCACCGAGCCACACATCCGCTAAAGAGTTGATTTGTTAAACTGTTTAATAAATAAGTAAGGGGGCAATTATGTCATAATTTATGATTATGAGGATACCTTTCATAATAATAAATGCGGTAGCTTTGAAAAGTTCCAAGTAGCGTGAAACGTGATAATTTATGCAACATATTTTCTGTAAAAGATTCTTTCGACTTATTAATACAAAAATTAATATCGCGTGAAAAATATAGAATACGCTACAAAGTAAGAAAGTTTTCATTATTCATTATTAACCTTTCTAGGCTAGATTTTTAATTAAATTAAATTTCATGATTTTATAACATGTTCTGATTAAAATCAGATGGGATACCGGGGCTAAGCGCGCGCAGTTTTCGAATCTTCCATTTTTTTTATACCAAAATGAAGTTATTGAAAAAGCACTGATACAAATGAAAGGAGTGATATTTGAACTTAAATTTTTTCCATAGATGCGATTATCTATGATGAAAAGTTTAGTTGAAATTTAGTAAAATTTGGCACTTTTAGATTTCTCAAACCAATTTTTTTAATTTTATAAAATCATTCAACTTATCATCCAGGAAAAAAACTGTTATTATTAGCTTCAAAGATTCAAATTTGCTTATCGTGATCCGACCTCTTTTTATTTTTTTCGTCAAGGCGCACTACTTTGACTTGTTTCGGCCCTTGGGCGCAAACGGGGATTTTCCGGTCGCCGCTTTTTCAGCTTCCAGCGTCATTTTTTTATTTTATTTTTGATTAGCCTTAAAAAATAACGAATGTTTTCTGCTTCCGTAAGGCCTTGTTAACTTAATTTAATAATTAGTTTAATGATTTTATTTTTAATTGACTATTTTATTGTGAACTTAACGTTAATTTTCTTTAGTTAAAAATTCAATTGTTTGGTTGAAATATTTTTTTAGTTAAAAATTTATGTATTTTCTTAGAAATTAGTCTTCTGTGGTAGAAAATTAAATTTATTGGTTATAAAATCTTCATTTTAGTTTTGAAAAAATGTCTTTGGTTGAAAATGTAAATGTTTTATGGAATTTTTTTTTAGGGTTAACAATTTTTTTTCAACTGAAAATATCGTAATTCCATTTTCAATTAAAAATTAAAATCATAAATTAAAAATTATTTTAAAGATAAACTATTTAATTTTAATTTTAAATACTTTTTACAAAATTATTTGTTTGGCTTAAGATTCATAATTTTCGGGAAAATATTATTTATTCAATAAAAAGTGTAACTGTTTAGTTTCAAATTTGTTTGTTTTTTGCCAAATATTAATTTTTTAACTAAAAATGTAGCAAATTCCTTTTTGCTTTAAAATTTTTATTGCAAATTAAAGAAAGATTTTTTCTAATTAAAAAATTTACTTTTTGTTTAAAAAATAATGTTTCTTTCAAAATTTGTCTTTCTTGGTAAAAATTCCTCTTTCATTTTGAAAATGTAAATGTTTTATTTTATATAATTATGGTTTGGTTGACGGTTGAACTATTTTGTTGGTTTTGATTTCAGATTAAAATTGTTTTGGTTTGAAATACCAACTTTCACAAGTTTCGTCAAAATTTCAAATGATTTAACTTTTTAAACTGAAAATTGAATGTTGAATAATTTATTTTATTTGAAATTCGTCTTTCTTGGTGAAAATTCATTTTTTTTTTTTTTTTTTTTTTTTTTTTTTTTTTTTTTTTTCTTTTTTTTTTTGATTAAAAATGTAACTATTTTGTTTGCTACTAATTTATTTTTATTAACGATTAGACTTGGTTCTTGAAAATTCTTTCCTTTTATTGAATCTAAAAGATTTTTATTTCAAATTTGGTTCTTGTTTGAAATATCAACGTTTACAAGTTTCTTTGAGATTTCATATTTTTAACTCAAAATGTAAAATTTTATTTTTTGTTAAAAATTTATATTTTTAATTAAAAATTGATTTTTTCTAGTAGAAATATCTAATATATTAATGAAAATTAAGGAATTTGATTGAAAATTCGTGTTTTTTGGATAAAAACTTATTTCTTTAGTCGAAAATAAGTTTTTTTCAAAATTAATTTTTTTTTCACGGAAAATACTACTATATAATTCTTTGTAAAATATTTCTATTTTTTGGTTGAACATTTAATCTTTTTCAATTAAAAGATCAACCATTTGGTTAAATAAAATTGGTATGTTATTAGAACATTGTGTTTTGCACTCGAACATTAGTATTTTTAATAATTAATTCACTTTTAAAATTCATATATCCGCCTGCAAATTAATCTTTTTTTTAGAGAATTTATCTTTTTTAAAATAAATTTCTGTATTTGAAAATTAGTTGTTTTTTAAGACTTGAAAGTAAAATTTTTGTACCAAAAATTTAACTATTCCTTTTTTTGTCAACTTTTCTAGAGCAACTGAATTTTCTTCGTTGAAAATTCATCTGTTTGGTTGAAAATTCATTTCTTTTTTAATGATTTGTTGAAAATTCGTGTTTTTGGCATAATTAACTCTTTTTAATTGGGAATTAAAATATTTTGCATTGACTAGGGAATAGGGAATTCCGAAATTCAGATTTTATAGCAATTTTAATATTAAAAATGTGCTCACTCAAAACCACTAAATTTGGATTTTAAAATATTTAATTAACGTTATTTTTTTACAAAAACAATTATAATTTTCGTGAACTTACTAATTAAGTAATTAACTAATTATTTAAAAACGTTAGCATTTTGAAGCTTCGAAAATATCCAAATTACGAGCGTTTAGAAATTTTAGGTTTTAGTAAGTAACCAAATTTATAGAATTCATTTAATAAATAGTTCAATCTGTATTTTTAAATTAATGAAATTTATTTTAAAGAAAATTGAATTACCGAAGTTTATCGATTACTTCGGACAAATAATTTTCTGAATAAAAAAAAATCCGCTTATGCCGGGATTTGAACTGGGAACGCCAATATACATGAGAAGAGTTTTAACCAATTACGCCACCATGACCTTAGCAGATCTGTTCTTGTTCTTTAAAGTTACTTTTACTGGGAAAATATTTTTTAGCTTTTGACAAATGTAGACGTTCGCGTTTTAAAAATTTCAATTATTAAATTTCTGTATTTAACAATTAATTCGTGCTAATAATTTTCGAAGAACAAGAAAAAATCTGAGGTCTCGGTTTCGTCACTCGTTAAAACTTCACTCATGTATAGTGGCGACCCGGGTTCAAATCCGGGCTAAGGCTGTTTTTTTTTCATTTCCTAAAAATAATTTGCACGAATTAATCATTGGAAATCGAATTTTAATTAATCAAAAATTAAAATATTTGGACTTTAACATGTTTTAAATCGTTAAAACATGTTCCAAAAATTATTTAAATATTTAATAATTGTATATTCTAATGGTTCAATGAATTTTTTATCATATTGTTCAACTGTAATGATTTGCACTATTGAATTTATAAATATAAGTGTAAATTAGATTATTATATGGAATCTCACTTTCCTCTTGGGAAAGCGAAGGCATTCAGATCATTAATTATAATGGACGTTAAGTAATCATAACACCCGCGCTACTATTGTTGCTTCCGGTACAATTATGACAGCAAATTATCGTAATAAGAAACTGAAACAAAAGCTTTGAGATTCGCAGATTAGAATTAAAAGAAACATGAAAGAGAGTGTCATTGTCCAAGGTGCGATAAATATTTCACTCTGAACAAGTCCGCTATAGGGTGGCCTAAAAATTGGAATTTCGATTTTTGACGTGCCCTTAGGATTTTGAAATTAACATGGGTTTTAAATGGAAAAAAGCTCTCTCTTTTTTTTTTAAATACTTGTTTATTTACTTAAATTCAATTTTTTTTAATTTTTAATAATAAGATTCTCAACTAATAAACATTCAATTATCAATTTTCTTTGATTTTCAACAGATGGATTTTTAACAGTTGAAAATTCAATTTTCTACAGTTTTCAACATTTCAAGATTTAATGATTTTAAATTGAAGAAAAGTTAAAACTGAATTATTGAAAATTAAATTCTCAACTGTTGAAATTCTCAAATGTTAAAAATTACATTTTGAAGCATTGAAAATTGCAGATTACCTGAAAATTGAATTTTCGACTCTCAAAAATATAAGGAAATTGATCATTGAATATTTAAGAGATGAAAATACAATGATTGAAAATTAAATTGTATATAAATTAAAGAAGAATTAAAATGCAACTGTTGAACATTGAATTTTCAAGTTTTGAAAATTGGAAAAATTGGTGAAAATTAAAGAAAAATTGAAACAAATCACTAATTAAACTTTGGACAACGCATGAAAACGTAATTATTGAAAATTGCAAATATAATTAAAAACTAAATGTAAAGCTGTCAGAGAATGGCAAAATTTGAATTTTAAAATTTTGAAAATGAAAGAAAATTGTTATTTGATTCATCAACATTGGGAAATTAAACTGTCGAATATTAAACTAAATTAAAAATGGAAGAAAATCAAAAGACAGGTTTCAACAGTTAAATTTTCTTTGATTCGCAACAATTGAATTTTAAACTATTGACAATTAAATTCGAAATTTCCCTCTATTTCCAACATTTAGAAATTAAATTGTTTTAAGTTGAAGAAAACTTAAAATTTATTTGTTAATAATGAAAGAAAATTCAACATTGTTTTTTAAGAAGTTCAAGTTTCTTTAAATTTACAACAATTGAATTTTAGGCTTTTGAAAATTCAATTTTGAATTTTGTTATTTTTTGAGGCGTTTAATTATTAATAGCTGATAATTTAATTTTCAATTTTCTTCAATTTTAAGCTGTTAAATTTTAAACAGTTGAAAATTTAATTTTCAATTTTCAGCGTTTGAATTTTCAATTATTTCAAATTGAAAACAGCGGGCAATTAATTAGTTGAAAATTTAATTTTAAACTGTTGAAAATGAAAGAATATTGATCATTGCATTTTTATGAGATTAATATTCAATTCCTAAAAATTATAGAAAATTGAATATTTAACTGTGGAAAATTGAAGAAGTTTTAATTTTCTACTGCAAATTGAATTGTTGTTAAAAATTAAATTTCTAGCTGTTAAGAATAAAAGAAAAAAATTAAAAGTTGTATTTAACAATGTTGGAAATAGAACAAAATTCATAACTAAATATTCAATGGATGAAAATTGAGTTGTTTCAATTTAAAGAAAACTGAAAATTCAATGTTTGAAAATAGATTTTTTAACTTTTCAAAATTGAAAATGGATTAAAAATTAATATTGAATATTCATTTTTTTAAGAAAAGAAAACATTTAATTTACAGCTTTTGAAAATTAAAGATAATTGTCAATGATAGAAAATTTAACTGTTGAAAATTAAAGATAATTAAAAAGGAGATAAAAATTGAATATAGTGTTTCCAAATTTAATATTGTTCTTTCAGTAGTAGAATTTTCTTTATTGTTCAACTCTGGAAGTTCCAACTTTTGAAAATCCAATTATAAATTTGATTTAATTTGCAACAGTTGAACTTTGAGAAGTTGAAAATTGAATGGTTTTAAATGAAAGATAACTGAAAATTCAATGGTTGAAAACCTAAAAAATGGAAAATTGAAGAAAATTGAATTTTCAAGGGATGTAAATTCAAGTCATGAAAATGAAAGGAAATTGAGGATTTAATTCGTCAGAGAAGAAAATTTAATTAAGGAAAATTGAAGGAAATTGAATATTCAACTGTTGAACATTAAAGAAAATTTAATTTTTAACTGTTAAAAACCAACTAAAGTTTATAATTCAATTATCAAAAATGGTAATTTTAACAGTTGAAAATTAAAAGAAATTGGAAATAAAAGAAATCTGTACATTGCGTTTTCAACTGTTCAATTTTCTCTAATTCACAACAATTGAATTTCTATAGAATTGAAATCCAATTAATGAAAATTGAAGAAAATTAAACATTCTTCTGTTGAATATTATTGAAAATTATTTTCAAAATTGTTTAAATGAAAGAAAATAGATAATTCAATTATTATCAATTGAAAATTGGACTGTTGAAAATTAAAGATAATGGAAATAAAAGAAAATTAAACATTATGTCTTTAACAGTTTAATGTTATCTAATTTGCAACAATTACATTTCTATTAGCTAAAATTTTAACTATCAATTTTTCTCAATTTCAAACAGTTGATTTTCTGTCAGGCGAAAATTAAATTTTCTTCTATTTTAAGAATGTGTAAATTAACTTTCTTTGAATTGAAGAAAACAAACAATTTAATTGTTGAAGATTGAAGATTGAAGAAAATTTACAATTGAATTTTTATCTGTAGAAAATAGAAGAAAATTGATCATTTATTTTTAACAGATGAAACGTCTATGCATGAGAATGAAAGGCAATTGATGATTGAATTTTTAACAGAGGAAAATTCCTTTCTGTTAAAATTAAAGAAAATTTAATATTGTAACTATTAAATATTAGAACAAATTTAATTTACAATTGTTAAAAATGAAAGAAAATTGGTAAGTGAATCATCAAGTACCGAAAATTCAACTTTTTAAAATTGAAGATTGAAGAAAATTGAAGAAAATAAAAAAACATTATACATTTTGTTTCCAGCAGTGGATTTTTAAAATTTCCTTCTGTTGAATTCCACATAAATATGTAGTGAATAAACATTTCAATCAGTAAAAAATAATTTTTTTAAATTGACTTTTTTTAAAACGGCTCGCTCCTGACGCATAATGGTTTTTTTGGAAAATTAACAATACTATATCTGATTTTTATTTAAAAAATTATTTAATGATAGAAGTCATGAAAAAACATTGAAAATTATTTAATAATACAACATTTGTTAGCGAAATATTGTTTCTTGTTTTCTAAATTAAAAAACTAATGTTAAGTTTCTCCCCTACAAGTTAACATTTTCAGCGAATCTTAGGTAAGCTATTATTACATAAAATTACGAAATTGTGCGCTTTAATAGATATTCAGAAATTAAACTTTTAAATAAATGGATAACAAAAGTGGTTTTATTCATGAAAGAATTTTTCTATTACATAATTGTTATCACAAAGATAATATCTATTTCCCTTAAATAGTAAGTAAAATGCGTAGAAAAGAAAATAGAGCAATTGGGTGTGTATGAGAAACTATATATATGGTCTTAGAATTTGATTTATAACGTCAGCGCTCATTGGTCACGCTACTAATAAAGGAGCGTTCACACATATTAAGCCGCGTGTCTCTGCGCGCAGGCTATCAGAAGTTCCAAGTTCCTCTGGCTAATTTAACGAGGGAATAGCGTGCCAACTTTATGATTGAGTTGAGCAGCTACAATCCAATCGCTCTTAATCATTCGAATTCATCTCCTCTGCGAAATCCCCATTACAAACCGTTTCGTTTCGTGATCCTACGAAAACTTCAAATTTCTACTTTTAATTTTCATCTTCATAAACTAAAAAATTTTAATTGTTATTATTCCCTCTCCTATTTTCACATTCTTGACCTTTCCCTCACTTCTTTCAGCACTTTAATAAATTGATCCGTATCAGTATAATTCGTATAAGATCTGCCTCAAATTCTCTAGAAATTTATTTCCCTCTCCATTCAGTACCTTGTGTTTGGCTTTCCTTCCTCTCATAGCAATTCCTCTATTACTTGTTTACTCTTTCTTCTTCTATCAACTCTCTTATCTTCTATGATTTTTCCTTATATCCATTCACATACACCTACACTTCTTATTTCCTCTTATCTTTACCTCTTCTAGGATTAATCACTTTTCTTTCATATTTTTCCTACACTTTTTGTTGTATACTGCATCCTTACTACCATCACCATCCCTCCTATTTCTCTGTCTTTTTATTCTTCGTGTTCGCATTTTCAAACTGCCATCTATAACCTTTTAGTAACCTTCCCTTTTCTCATCCCTTTTCACCTAGGGACTCTTTAATCATTACTTTCACGATCATTATCCGTATATGATGCTAAACCTACTCCTATTTGCACATTTTTTACCTTGCTTTAACTTCCTGCACCATGCTAAGAAATTGGTTCGTATCAGTATACTTCGTTCAAGATCTGCTTTAGTTTCTTCCAAAATTTATTTTCCTCTCCATTCAGTACCTTGTGTTTGGCTTTTCTTCCTCTCCTAGTACTTCCTTTATCACTTGCTTACTCTTTCTTCTTCTATCAACTCTCTTATCTCCTCTGATTTTTTCTTATCTCTACTCACATACACCCCCCTTCTTGTTTTCTCCTATCTTGACCTCATCTGGGATTAATCATTTTTGTTTTATATTTTTCCTATACTATCTGTTATATATTCCTTCCTTAATCCCATCATCATTACTCCCATTTCTCATTTCTTTTCATCTAGCGACTCCATTATCATTACTTCTACCAATCTTTATGAATCATTACTTCCACCAATGAGAGAGTTATACACTCGTCTCTTTTTGTTTCTTACTACATCTAATCTTTCATACTTGGGTTTCTTTTTCTCGTAGGGGATCAGGAGAAAAAGAAACTCACGTTTTACTAAGTATCTGTTTGCTTTATTTCAAACCAATCATATCCCATCTTTCCGTTACCCATACTAAACCTACGCCCTTCTTGTCTTTTTCTTTCCTCTTCTGCTAGTTTCCCTTTTATCTTTGATATCACTTCCCTCTTCTTTTCCCCCTTTTTTCCTACACTTCTACTCCCTACATCTTCGTATTTATCCGTTTTAGCGCTTCCACACATTATTTCCGTTCCTTGTCCTTTCCTAATCATTCGCACTCTCCGCCTGTAAACTCCCGGCTTGAGCTTTCTGTCTTCTCTATCCTACTTTTCAACTCCTCAACTTTTTTATTTAACTAGTTTTTCTGTTCTAATCTTTGTTCTAAAGTCTACATCCTTTTTTTCATTTTTCCCTAGCGTCTTCCATTTTAAAATATTTTTTCTAAATTTGCCATTCCCGTATATATTTATTTTTGAATTTCCTCTCGCCTAACACCTTGCCTCTTTTCCTTCATCTCTATATCCTGTGTCATTATTTTTTATATTTCTTTTGTATTTATATTTTCGTTCTCAATTAGCCCTCTATTTTTAATTTTTTCTATTCGTTCATCTTCCTTCTCCTTCTTTCGCGAGAAAGGAATTAGAAAATAGAGGAAAGGAAAAATTACTTAAGAAGAATATAGGAGGACAAAGAAATATGCTGAGATATTTGATGAAAAAATTGGTTAGAAAATAAGTTTTTAAGAAGAGGAGTTGAAGGCTAGGATGAAAGAAGAGGTATTTCATAGAGAAAGAAAAAAAATGAAAAACATAAATCAGGATATTCAGGAGATACAGAAAAAATATTTCATGGATTTACTAACAAGAGTAAAGTAGAAAGTAAAAGATAATATGAATAACGCAAGATAGAAAGGCACCTGGTAGAGATGAGATTCTGAAATAGAGAGTATGGAGAGAAGATAAGTGACGAGAGTTATGGTTAAAAGGTAGCGGTACCGGTAGAAAAAGAGGCAAAGGACCAGTCGAGTAAGGGACGGTAGACAGAAAAATAAGAAATAGTATATTAGCAAACAAGACCAAACGAAAAATTAAAGCACTGATATTTGGAGGACATTTTACTAGAATGTATCAGGTTTGGAAAGAAAGGATGAGCAATTTCTTAGAAATTTGGTACAATTGGAGGTGCTAGTACTGATATGAGCTAAATGAAAAGGGATGCGAAAGAGTAAGGGGAGCGTTACCAACAGGTTACAGATGGACGATTCAAAATGGAAAGAGGAAGCATAACAAATTTAGAGCTAGGATTGGAATGGCGATGAAAGCAAGGTAGGAATGGATAAAAGAATAGAATCAGAAAGGTTCGGAAAAATATCAAAGAACCAGAACAATGATTCTTAGTAAAGAAAGGTAAAAATGGGAGGAGGTTAGTTGATGATAATGGGTTTGTGTGTAATCGGAGATAAGGAGAAATCAAAGGAGATAAGAAAGACAGGAAAGGATTGAGCTTTTACTGGGTAGAGACTTCAATAAAAAAACAAGAGATAGAGGAAGAAAGTAAAAAAACGATACACTGAATAAGGAGGGGAATAAATTTCTGCAGAATTGGGAGAAAATGAATGGTTAATCTTAAAAGGAAATATAAAGAAGATTAAGAAAGTGGAATAATGTTTACTAAGACGAAGAGGAATGGTAATTGATTCTGTGATAGTAAATGACGAGGTAAGAAAGGTAAAGAAATTAGTGGTAAAGAGAGTTGGTGATGGGGAAGGGAGGTGGGAGATAAGGAAATGAGTGAACCAGTATATTGAAATATATAATATAATATATAGATATATAATGT
>NC_046665.1:130739538-130747371 GCF_010883055.1 Belonocnema kinseyi
GGAGGGAGAGAGAGAGAAAGAGAGAGAGAGATAAGAAAAAGAGTGAACCTACATTTTTAAATTATAGAGTGGACAAAATATTTAATGCATTTGCTAGGATGTCGGAGAAGGAAAGTTAGGAAAGGATTACAAAAGTAAAAGAGACTAAAGTAATTCATTACTTGATTGTAGAGGACGAGCGAATGAAAGTAAAGAGACTAGAGGTAAACCAAGATATTCAAATTGCAAAGTGGAAAAAATATGTTATGCATTTGGTAAGAGGAGTAGAAGTTAAAGTTAGGAAAGGAGTAAAAGAGGGAAAGGAAATTGATCATGTGATGGTGGTGAACGACGGAAGTAAGCTTAAGAAACTAGAGGTGAACACCGGAATGGATGGAGGGGAGGGAGAGAGGCATATAAGGAAATGAGTGAACCAGGATATTGAAATGGCAGTTTATAAAAAATATTTTATGCATCGGCTAGGAGGGGTAGATAAGAAAGTTAGGCATGGAGTGAAATAGGAAAAAAAGGAAAGGAAATTAATTTTTTGGTAGTAAAGGACGAGGCAATAAAGGTAAAGAAACTAAAGGTTAAAAGAGCGAGATGGAGAGGCGGAGAGGTTGAAGAGAAGGAGTGAACGGAGAGAAGGAGAGGAGAGGTATAAGGAAAATAGTGAACTAGAAAATTCGAATGGTAGAGTGAAGAAAATATGTTATTCATTTGCTTGGGGATGTAGAAAAGAAAGTTAGGAATGGAGTCAAAGAGGACAAGAGTGGAAAAACAGACGGGGAATAGAACATAACAAAGGCAGAAATAATAAAGGGAATAACAAAAGGGATGGGCATGGAAAATAGTAATAGAGTATGAAAAGAGAAAGATGTATGGGGCTGGAGGGAAAAGAAAAAGATTGAGAAGATACAAGAAAGGTATATATATACCAGAAAAGAGGGTATGAACGATGGAAGGAAAGGTCAGGAAAGGAAAAAGAGAGTTAATGGAAAAGGGTTTGAAGTAGGTAGATAAAAGGAAAGGGAGAACGATAGAATTAATAAGATGAAAGGAATGGATTTCTTAAGGAATAAAGATATACAAGGTGGAACTGACATATATGGAGTATTACAAAAAGGAGACAGAGAAAGACATTTGATAGAAAAAAGGAAAATGATTGAGGTGCAAAATGTAATAAGTAACATAAGATAATTAAGAAGGAAGGAGTTTCAAAGTATCAAAAAAAGGCATGGAGAAAGAAAATAAATGAGATTGGCAGGATTTAGATTTGGGAACATGGTTAGGAAAATAAAGTAGAAGAGAAAGTGTGTAATATGTGAGTGAGAAGAGAAAGGATGTAGGAGATAATTTAGAGATGAAGGAAGATGGTAGATAACTAAAGTAAATGTTTTAGAAGATGTAGGACGGGGTGTGGAGTGTATGAAGAAATTAGAAGAGGCAAAAAGAAGTAATGAGAAAGAATGAAAAAGTAAATGTAACAAACGGAAGATAATATACATCTAGAAATAAGAGCTTTTGTCGCAGGAAAATAGAGTTTTTTGCTCTGATTTATTTTTCTTTTTTTTTTGACAAACGAGGTAAAAACGGTATTTTTGAAACGATTCTAAGCTATGGAGGTGTAAGTGCAGGAGAAAATGGAAAAGAAAAAAAGGGAGAATTCGCGGGAATAAAAGAAAGTAGGAATGAAAGGGGAAGCAGTTAAATCCGTTGCATGTGTGCCCGAGAGGATCTACTCGCCCTACCCTTTGTTTCTGCGTTAGCTAAGCTTTTGTTTCGGTTATACGACCGAGGATACCGCGACCGCTCTAATAAAACGAAAAACGGCCCCGGCCACTTTACAATGCCTTGAATTTGCATAATTTCGCGTAATCTCCGCCATTTTGGTTCTCGCGATTCGTTGCCCCTCACCCTCTCCGCCCCCAATGCAGCCCCTTCTTTTCGTTTGTACTCACGCTTCTTGCGGATTTAATTTACGACCAACCGCTTTCTACTGCGTGATGCTCTTTTTCTGCATCTTGCACGGACTTTGACTTTGATACACACACAAAATTTAATTTTAAAAAATGTCAGTTCTAGTACTTTGCCAGAACTTTTAAAAATTTCCGCTTATGATACTGCTTCTTCAATTTCTCTTTCGAAATATTTTTGAACTTTGCTGATTTGCTAAAATAATAGATTGAAAACGAAACAATGAACGATATTAATATTAAATAATATTTTTTAAAATGTTTATTGAATATAAGGAATAATTGTTGGTATTTGTTTCTCAAGTCCATTAATTTAAATAATAATGCGAGCAAATTTTTATTTCATTTTTTTAGAATTCTAATTCGGTGCATATTTAGATAACAATAATATATTAAATGAAACAATAAAAAAATTTCATTTTCTACAAGAAAAAAGAATAATTTCTTGTATTTGTCTCTCAAGACCATGAATTTGAATAATAATTTTAAAAAATTATTTTATCCTTTTCTACTTCAAATACGATAAATATTTAGATAAAAATAATATAATGATAAAAAATATTGCATTTTTAACTATATGATTGAAGTTTTAACCTAACGGTTCAATTTTTACCCAAAAAGGTCAATTTTGAAACAAATAGTTAACTCCTGTACCAATAAATATCAGTTTTCAACTAAAAATAGAAGTTAAATTTTGAATTAGTAATTAATTTTCCACAATGAAAAAATGTCAACAAAAGAGTTTAACTTTGGAACAAAGAGATGAATTTTCAACTACAATTATGAAAATTCAAGTGGAATGTTTAGGTTTTTAAACAGAACGATGATTTTTCAGACAAGAAGATTATTATTCAAAGAAGATTAGTTTTCTACAAAAAAAAAACAATTTTGCAACTGAATTGTTGAATTTTTAACTAAAAAACATCCATTTTTAACCAAAAAGATAAATTTCCCACCAAAAAATGAGATTATTCTATGAAAAAGATTAATTTTCAACTAAAAAGATAAATTGTCAACTAAAAATGGAATAGTTCAATTTTGTTTAAAAAAATTAATGTTCGACCGAAAAGATCAATTTTTAACTGTAATGATGGACTATTTCACTGGAATAGTTACATTTTCGGTTTAAATAAAGGAATTAAAAAAGAATTTTTTTTAATTAGTTACATTTTTTAAATAGGATAATAGAATAATAGTTAAATAATAGAATAAAGTTAGAATAATAGTTAAACATTTGATTTAAACAATTAATTTTCCACCCAAAAACACAACAAATTTTCATCCAACCTGATGAATTTTTATCTAATATTATGAATATTTAACTGAAATATTCAAAATTAAAAAAAAGCCTTAAATTCAAGCCAAAATGATTAATTATGTACAAAAATTTTTTTCGCAAATTGTTGAATTTTTAACTATAAAATATCAATTGTAAACCTTAAATTGAATAGTTAAATTTTTAGTTAGAGACATTAATTTTTAACCAAACAGATGAATTTTCAACTGAAATGATAAGAAATTAAATTGGAACAGTTACATTTAAAATAAAAAAATAATACTTTGCAAAACAAAAAATTAATTAAAAAAATGAAAGACACATTTTCAAACAAAGAAATAAATTTGAGTTTGAATTGAGTTTATTTATAAGTTATAGAAATTAATATTTAATCAAAGAAATAAATTTTCAAACAAAAAAATTAACTTACTAGCAAAAAGACGATTTTTCAACAATATACAATATTTTTAAATAGAACAAAAACTCATTTTTTAACCGAACAGTTGAATTTCTTACCATAAAGATGCATTTTTACCAATAATGGAATAGATAAGTTTTCGCATAAAAAATTAATTTTCATAAAAACTCATGGATTTTCAACTAAAATGATAAATCTTTATCTAGAATAATTATATTTGTGATTTTAACCAAAGATGAACTTTCAACGAAGATTAATTTTTGTTAAAAAATGTTGATTGGGAGAGTTCATTTACAGTTGAAAATAAAATAATTTTCAACAAAATAGATACACTTTGAAATAAAATGAAATTTTTCAACTAAATGATGAACGTACAACTAAAAAAGTTGAATTTTCTACCAAAATGATGAATTTTTAGCTAAAATGATTAATTTCAATTAACAAAGACAATTTTTCTACCGAAAATTGAATAGTTAAATTTTTGGTTGAAAAGATTAATTTTCAACAAAAAAATTAATTTTTAACTAAAATGATGGAATATTTAACTGAAATAGTTGCGTATTCCGTTACGATAAAAGATATTTTAAAAAACAAATTAGAAAAAATAGTTATATTTTCAAATTTGTAATTTATTTTCTAATGGTTTAAATTCAATGATATTTGGATAAAATGAATGTAGGTAATATATTAAATTTAATACAAACCGATTTACATTTTTTAATGAAACAGTTAAATTTTCATCCAAAGAAATTAATTTGCTACCAAAAAAGACGATTTTTCTACAAAATACATGAATTCTCAAGCTAATTGTTGAATTTTCAATTTAAAAATATTACTTTTCAAACAATTAGTTGATTATTCAACTACACTAGATTAGTTTCCTATAAAAAATATTAATTTTCACTGAAGAAGACGAATTTTCAGTTTAAAAAATCTGCAAAAAAAACCTAATTTAAAAAAAAATACATTTTGAAACGAATTGATGTATTTTTAATTAAAAAGACGAACAAAAATTTTTTTTCAACAAAATATTGAATAGTTTAATTCTTATTTAGAAGTTTTTTTGCTTAACCAAAGGTATTAATTTTTAAATTGAAATACTGGTATAGTTAAATTTTTAGTAAACAAATTGATTTTCACCCCAAAAAAAGGTTGAAAATTTTATAGTTTTATTTTATTATTATTTATTTTTGCTAAAAGTTCGTAGGTTTTAATTTAAAAATTTACTATTATAGTTTCGATTCAAAATTTATCTCTTCTGATTAAAAATTATACTATTTGATTGAAAATTTTATTCATTTTTCGAGAATTTATCTTTTTGGTCGAAAATTGAACTATTTCTTTGAAAATCAAAACGTTGAACCTTGAACGATAAAAGTTCAGTTTTCAAACAAAATTTGAAAAATTCAAAACGTTAAAAAAAATTGTAACCAAAGCCAGGAATTTTTCACTAAAATCATGAATCTAGAACTGCATTTGATCAATTTTAAACTAAAAAGATGAATTTTTAACACAAGAGTTTAACTTTGAAACGAAAAAAAATAATTTTGAATTCAATTTATTTTTTGGTTGAAAATTCATCCTATTTTGGCTTAAAGTTAATTTTTTTCGATTGAAAAGTTTACTATTATATTTTCGATTCAGAATTTATCTTTTTTGAATAAAAATTACACTATTTGATTAAAAAATTAATTATTTTTTTGCAAATTCATCTTTTTTATCGAAAATTGAACTATTTTGTTAAAAATTTATCTTTTTTGTATATAAAGTTCACAATGAAAATTATTTTGTTGTTGAAAGTTAATTCTTTGTAATTAAAAATGCACTATAATATTTTTGGTTCAACATTCACCCTCTTTTGTTCAAAATTAATTTTTTTTAAATAAAAATTCTACTATTATGTTTTTAGTTTAGGATTCATCTTTTTTATGGTAAAAATTTAACCTTTCGGTTGAAAATTAATTTATTTTGTTAACGTTTTTTTAGATCTTTCTTTTTATAAAAAAAAATCAACTGAAAATGCAATTTTTGTGGATAAAGTATAATCTTAGTTATTTGAAAATTAGCCCGTTTTTTAAGGATAATCTTTGTAATGGTTTGAAAATTAAACTATTGGACTGAAAATTAAACTTTTGTTAAATATTCTCCTTTTTTCTTAAAAGTTTAACTATTTGTTTAAAAGTGCAACTGTTTTGTTGAAGATTGATCTTTCCGTAATGAAAAATGACTTATTGTAAGAAGATTCATATTTTAAGTTCAAAACTCAAATGTTTTCTAAAAAATGCAAAAAGAAAAATAACTTTTTAATTAGCCTAGAAATTTCTTAAATTTACAAAAAATTCGAAAAGTTTGAAGATATTCCCGCATTACATGGGTTTTAAAAGTTTACTAAAGTTTTCAGATGAAAAAATCAATTATTACAAAAAAAAAGAATTTGTAACAAAAGAATTTAGTTTTTAAACAAAGATATGAATCTTTAACAACAAATAATGCATTTTTTTAAAACTTGTTCAACTTTTAACTAAGTAGTTGATTTTTTTTACCAAAAAAGATTACTTTTTTCGAAAGTGTTACATTTTGAACAAAACAAATCAATTTATCAATATTGATTTTATTTTTTTATTACAGTCTATCAAAAAGAGGAATTTTCAATAAAATTCAAGAATTTTCTACTACCAAAAAGTAGAATTTTTGAAAAAAAATGAAATTTCTTAATTTTCTATTGAGAAAAACGAGTTTTTTACACAATTCAAAAATTCTCAACCAAAAAGTTGAATTCTCAACTAAGGAAGGTTACTTTTTACAAAAAAAGAATAGTTTACTATACAGAGAATCGAATTTTTATTATAATTTAAGAAATCTGAACCATAAAGTTAAATTTCAAAAAAAAATTATTTACTTTAATGAAATCCAAAAATCCTCAACCGAAAAGTTGAATTAAAAAAAAAAAAATTTAATTGTATTATTTTTTTATTTTTAAGAAAGCAGTTCTACTTTAAAACATAGTTTTAAATTTATTAACCAACAAGATAAATCCTGAAAAAAATTAATTTTCCACCAAAAGAAAAACGAATTTTTAACATCATTTAAGAATTCTCAACCAAAAGTTTGAATTATCAAATTACGAAATTCTCTACCAAAATGTTGAATGTTTAAAAAAGAAAGAATTTTTTTATTTTGAAGAAAGTAGTTCAAGTTTAAAACCTAGTTGTTAAACTTTGAACAAAAAAGTTGAAATTCAAACCATAATGTCAATTTACTACCAAAATGACAAATTTTTAAAAAAATTCAAGAACTCTCAACAAAAAAGTTGAATTTTTAACTAAAGAAGATTATTTTTTAAACAAAAATATTGAATTATTACCAAAAAATACGAATTTTGAATAAAATTCAAGAATTCTCAAAGAAAAAGTTGAATTTTGAACTAAGAAAATAAATTTTTAAACAAAACTATTAATATCTTACCAAACAAGAAGAATTTTCTAATAAGAATCAAGATTTCTCAACCAAAAAGCTGAATTTTTTACAGAAAAATATGAGCTTTTAAACCAAAAGATTAATTTACTAACAAAAAAGACGAATTTTTAATCAAATTCAAGAAGCCTGAAACAAAAACTTCAATTTTCAACTATTGAACATTGATTTTTAAACAAAAATATTAAATTACTGCAAAAAATTACGAATTTTAAATCAATTTCAAGAATTCTTAACTGAAAAGTTGAAATTTTAACTAAATAAATGAATTTTTACAAAAATTATTAATATCATACCAAATAAGAAGAATTTTCAATAAAATCAAGATTTCACAATGAAAAAGCTAAATTTTCTACGCAAAAATACGAATTTTTAAACAAAAAGATTAATTTACTAACAAAAAGATTAATTTACTAACAAAAAAGATGAATTTTCAATAAAATTCAAACATTTCAAACGGAAAATCGTTTGTGGGGGGGGGGCTTGACTTGATCACGTGACGGTTTTAATTTAAATTTATTTTTAAAAGAGATTTTAAGAACCGCAATTTCTATCTAATTAACCTTCTTATGTAACAAATTACATAATTGGTGCACATTATTTTATTTAACATAAGCTCTTAATTATAATGAAAAAATTAAAATATATAATTTTAAGTCTTTGACTATTAGCTTCATGCGTGTAATATTACTTTGACTGTACCCCCCCCC
>NC_046665.1:130747471-130751522 GCF_010883055.1 Belonocnema kinseyi
TTGAAGGTAAAGAGTAGTTCTTTACGATGCCATTGTCAGTTTGTGAAAAAAAAATTTTTTCGCGATGTTACGGGGCCTCGAACACATCAAAATAACGGGTTTAGTAGGTCTGGTCTCTGGTTCTGAGAATTGTTGGCCTGTGTAATTTTTAACAGACTTGACACGTCTCAACGGGGTTTCAGCTCATTCTCGGCTTCTTCGGTGCCAGCAGGGCCTAATTAAACGATGCAATTAAAAAAATCATAATGGCGTTCGATCTCGCGAAGAAAGAAAAAGAAAAAGAGGAAGAGGGAGAGCGGTAGTAAACTGTAACAATGGCTCCGGGGTGATGGCCATTGTCGATGATAATATTGATTAATTATAAAGTGGAAACCCGCTTACGCGTCAAGCGAGTCTCGGTTGCTTCGGCAATTCTTCGCGATCATCAAAGTGTTCATTAGCGGAAGGAGCTGGAGTTGGAGCTCTTTTTAACAACTGTGGGAAACGAGTTACGCCTCCATGTTCCAATTTTCATATTTAGCTTTCAACTCGCATGGCGGTCTTTTACTCTTTTGTATCAACCCCACGGATTAAAGTTGCATCCAATTTTGTTCATCTTCTTGCATCAGCAGAATGTCCTTCGTCTTCATTAATTATGCCAAAAGAGCGAGAAAGAAATCTCTTATGAATAGATATTGTGCATAGGATTTCTCAAACTAGTCATTATCGCTTCTTTCTAATTGGTGTCTTATTAATCTAGGTAATGGACTTTTGTTTATATACATAATTATCTAGAGAAGCTAAACCGATCTTAGCATTTTTTATTGTAACACAAAACAAATTAAACATAAATATTTTCCTTAATCATCATGTTTTCGTTAAACATAATGTGTTTTTATTATAAAACCTTTTTTTATGATAAAGACTGAGTTTGTTATTTGAAATAATATGTTTTTATAAATCATCATGTCCTCATAAAACATCATGTTTTCATAAATCATTATCTTATCATAAAACATGATGTTCCTAATTGGTAAAATGTTTTGATAAATCATTATTTTCTCATAAAAGAACTTGTTATCCTAATACTTTCATTAATACTTTTAATTCTCATTAAATATATTTTGTTTTCGTAAATCATTATTTTTTCATGAAACATTTTGTTATAATAATGCATGATGTTTTCATAAAATGGGCAGGGTCTAAAATGTTGCGTTGTCCGACATACTTTGTGCAGTTTGGATTTAAAAGTGTGCAGTCCGAAGTTAAAATCTGTGAGCAAAAAATTAAGAGAAACCGATTAAGAAAATCATACTATGCATAAAAGTTGGTTAAAACTATACCTATTTTGTTAAAAATTGGTATTTTTGGTTAATAATTCAACTATTTTGGTTCAAAATTCAACTGTTTTGAAGAAAATTCGCCTTTTAAACTTATAAATTTAAGAATTTGGTCTGGTTAATATTTTTTTTCGATTTGAGTTAAGACTTCATGCTTTTTGCATGAAAATGTTATTATTTTATTTAACATTCAACAATTATGTTGAAAACTCATACGTTTTGGTTAAACATTTTCTGGGTGAAATGAACTATTTTCTTCAAAATTTATATTTTCTGGTTAAGAATTCTACTGTTTTGTGAAAAATTGCAACTTTCGGTTTCAAAATATAGTATTTTTAGTATTTTTAGTTGAAAATAGAACTCTCAGGTTCCAAATTAATCTTTCTTGGTTAAATATTTAATTATCTTAATGAAAACTTGACTTTTTAAATGCATTCAACTGTTTTTAATTTTAAACTAAAATCTTTTTTTTTTTGTTTAAGATATAAAATATTAAATTTCTTGTTGACAATTCATACTTTTTAGTTGAAAATGCACAGTTTTGAATAAATGTAACTATTTCATTGAAAATTCGTTTTGTTATGAAACATCATGTTTTTATTGAACACAATATTTTCATAAATCATCATGCTCTTATAAAACATCTTGTAATCATAAGACATCATGCTCTCATAAAAGATTTTGTTATAATAAAAGATCATGTTATCATAAACATAAAGCCTTCAATTTTCATTAAACATAGTTATCACCAAATATTTTTTTTAACAAAAACATCATATTTCCGTGATACATAATATTTTTTTATAAGAAAACATGTTTTCATTTGAAGTCATCTGTTTTTATAAATCATCATGTTATCACAAAACATCATAGGTTTTTATAAATATTTATTTTTTCATAAAACATCATGTTCTCATAAAGAAATTTGTATAATAAAAGATCTTGCTATCATACAATATTTTTTCTTCTAATAATATTTTTTTATAAATCATCATGTTCTTATGAAAAATCTTTTTATCATAAAACATGATGATATTATAAGACCTCCTGTTTTTAATAAACCTAGTATACTTACATAAATTAGCATGTTTTTGTTAAGCATAATGCTTTTTTAGAATAAAACTTCTTTTATAATAAAACATCAGGTTTTTTTTTTGGAATCAACTATTTTCATAAATTATCATGTCACCATAAAACATAATGCTTTCATGGAGCATCATGTTATAAAACATTATGTTATTATGAAACATCATATGTTTTTATAAATCATTATTTTATCATAAAACGTCATGTTCCTAATTAGTACAATGTTTTCATGAAATATCATTTTCTCGTAAAATATCTTGTTATCATAATACATTATGTTCTCATTAAATATATTATGTTTTTGTAAATAATCATGTTTTCATAAAAAATTTTGTTGTAGTAAAATATCATATTTTTATTCAATATTATGATATCATGAAACATCATTTAAATTTTTTATAAATCATTATGTCATCATAAAACATCATGTTTTTATTGAACATCATATATTTTCATAAAATCTTATTTTGTTATAAAACTTTTTATTATTATCTTTACATTGATAAATGTTTAAAAATAAAAAGAAACGGAATTATAGTTGAAAATTAAAATTTTCTTATTCAAAATAATTTTAAATCAACCTCATAAAAAAATTTAATAATTTTATATGATGTGGCAGAGATAACAATTAAAGTGATTGGAAATCGTTTTCCACTAACAGCCTCAAAAATTACTTGGACTAATATATTTGTAAATTTCCATAAGAGATAGAGAGTTTTTATTTTAAATTTTGAGCGAAATTTTTTTTATTAATCTATGAATTTAACATTCCTAAATTTTTATTTTAAATACTTCGAATTCAGAAGAGATTTTACGCTTTCATCATAACTTGAAAATAGCACTTAAAAAAGTATATTTCCTCTTTCCGAAAATAAATACAACGACCGATATTCAAATATAAAAAAAAATAGTTTATATCATTTCAAAAATGTTTAAAAAACTCAATATTTGAAAATTTGTTATTAAACATATTTAAATTTTTAATGTTTTTATTATTACGCAGTAAAAATATAGATAGTTGAACGAACGCTCATTTATTCTTAATCGAATATTACACGAAAAATATAAAATTCAACATCATCGGTAAGCTTAATGGATAAATAAGCAGACCCTAATTTATTTTATACAACTACTCGAAAGACTTAAATAGCTTTTAGGGTCATAAATGAAAAGTTATGAGTTGAAAGCTCTATAATTAATGAAACTTTCTCAAATAAATGGAGGAAATTCGATCAAATTTATATCACCTATGAGCCTAACTGATCTTTCAACATCCAAGAGTAGAAATTGTTTTTTTTCTTTTTTTGTTGTTGTTAATATATCTAATGGAAATAATTTGTAATTGTGAAGGGAATTGATGAATGGTTTATCAGTATTAGAGTGACGAAAGTTAAATTCAGTCGTGGAAGTGGAACCTTTCGAGGGTCACCTTCGCTCCCTTCTCTGACACCGCGAGGTAATTAATTAAGTTTGACTTGCCGCGTGAATTACGGGGGCTCGGGAGTCGATTAATTAATTGTAACTTCAAGACCACCTTCGGAGGAGAAATGGCTCGTTGAGGGGACTTTGTCACCTTTCAAAAGCTTTTACAAAAGACCTTAAAGGGATCGTCCATAAACTACTATTCCACTTTAGGGGGGGGGGGG
>NC_046665.1:130751622-130753405 GCF_010883055.1 Belonocnema kinseyi
ATTATCATCATTATATATCATATTTTCAATAAGCATAACATTTTTTCCTAAATCATCATGTTCTCGTAAAACATTCTGTTGCCATGAAACATAATGATATCATAAAACCTTAAATTTTTGTTAAACATAATTCTAATAAAACATTTTGTTTATTAAAAACATCATGTTCACGGTAAACATGATATGTTATCATAAGAAAACATGTTTTTATTTGAAATCGTATGTTTTTATCGATTATTATTTTAGCATAAAACATTAGGTTCCTATAAATACAATATTTTCATTAATCAACATGTTGAAAAATATCTTGTTATTATACAACATCATATTTTCATAAAGAATTCTTTTAATAAAACACCATGTTCTTATTTTTTATTTTGTATTTCACATTGACATTGTTTTCATAAATCATTATGTGCACATAAGAAATCTTGTTACCATAAAACATTATGATACCATAGGACCTAATTTTCCTAATTAATACAAAATGTTTTCATAAATCATCATATTCTCATAAAACATTTTGTTATCATAATGCGTCATGTTCTTAATAAGTATATTATGTTTTCGTGAATCATCATGTTTTCATATAATGTTTTCATAGAGCATCACGTTATCATAAAACATCATGTTTATATTGAACATCATATATTTTATTATGCATCATATGTCATCATATATATATATATATATATTCATTTATTTTCATTAAACATAATATTTTTCATATATCATCATGTTTTTATGTAATGTTTTCATATAGAGCATGACGGTATCATTAAACATCCTACTCATATTGAACATCATATATTTTCATAAAACATTCTTTTATCATAATAAACCTTGTTTTTATCAAATACTTTGTTTTCATAAATCATCACATTCTCTTAAGAAATCTCGGCATCATAAGACATCATGTTCTCATTACACATTTAAAAAAAGTGTTTAAAATGGTACCGAAATCAATTTCATTTTGATATGCAACAAAAATGATACCGAATTCAAGAGTATTTTGATCGGCCTAAATGAATGATCGACTTTTGAGATCATAATGATCTGATTCAGGATCATGTATGATGTCAAACCAAAATGGCTGACATTGTTGCAATACTTTAGCTCATATTCAAGCTTTTTCTGGTTTCAAATCGTGCATTGTACTGGAAAAGTTAAAATAATAACGAAATCTTATATTAGAAAATATAACCTTTTAAGTGTGGTTGTCATTTACGTGCGGTTAGATACCATTTTTAGGTTATGTCGTTATGACATCGGCGCTAAGAATTGGGGGCCATTTTGTTTAGTCTGACAAATGAACCAAAAAAATAGATCAAATCGATGCGAATGGAAAATCATTATGATCTCGAGAGTCAAATGATCGCTGGAGCAAAATGCTCTGCAACAAAATTGATCCTTTTTTTTTACTGTGTAAACACAATATGTTTTAGTAAATCCTCATGTTTTCGTGAAACACTTTGATATAATAAAACATCATGTTTCTATTATTTTATTATCAAACATATAATGCTTTCATAAATTAGCAGTACTTTTAGTATCTTGATCTCAATATGCTATAGTTTCTCGCGTTGTAGCCATTTTAAATTCTATAATTTGTTATTTTCGACACACCCCAGTAGACATATTGAATTTCTCGTTTACATTCATGAAAGATAACGCAGGCCGCCAAAATTTGACAAAGGTCCGGAACCAGAGACCAGACCTAGTATACCCGAAGGTTTTTGCTGCGCTGAATCCAAATCCGACCTCAGAAAAATTCCATCACCCT
>NC_046665.1:130753505-130763702 GCF_010883055.1 Belonocnema kinseyi
ATTTTATGAGAACTTATTATGTTTCATGAGAAAATGATTGCTTATAATGACAAAATGTTTTATGATCACATGATGATTTATGAAAATATTTTATTTAATAAGAACATGATGTTTTATGATAATATAGTGATTTATAAGAACGTATGATGCGTTTGATGATAACATGATGTTTTACGAAAACATTATGAGAACAGGATGATTTATATAAAAACATTCAGATTATTTCAAATGAAAATATGCTTCTTTATTAAAACATATTATGTTCTATGGAAACATAATGTCTTTATCAAACAAAATGTTTTATAAGAATTATGTTTATTGAAAATACAAATTTGTATAGCATAATAGTTAAAAATATTATATTTAACGATCGCATGATTTTTTATTATAACAAAATGTTTTATGGAAACATGATGATTTATGAGAACATATTATATTTAATGGGAACATGATGTCTTATAACAACAAGATGTGTTATGAGAACACGATGATTCATAAAAACATTGTATTTAAGAAGAACATGATGTTTTATAATAAAATAATGATTTATTAAAACCTATGATGTTTTATAATAACATCATGTTTCGTTCTAGCATGATGCATTATGAAAACATTATGTTTTATGAGAACATAATGATTTATAAAAATATATGCTTTCAAATGAAACACATGATGTTTTATGATATAATAGTAAATACATGATGTTTTATTAAAACAAAATGTTTTACGAAAACATGAGGATTTATAAAAACATATGATGTTTTCTAATTACATGCTGATTCATGAAAACATGTATGATCTTTTATGAGAACATGATGATTAATGATTTATGAAAACAAATTATTTTTAATGAAAACATGTTTTATGAAAACATGATCTCTTATGAGAAACATGATCTCTTATGAGAAACATGATGATTAATTATTTATGAAAACATATTACTTTTAATGATAATATGATATTTCATAATAACATGGTCTTTGATAAGAACCTGATGATTACCGATTTATGAAAAAATATTATTTCTGATGAAAACATGTGTTATGAGAACATGATGATTCAGGAAAACATGATCTTTAATGAGCACATGATTAATAATGATTTGTAAAAACATATTATTATCAATAAAAAGATGATGTTTTATTAAAGTATGATGCTTATTGCTTTATAAATAAACCAAATCTAAAGGATTTTTTAACACAATAGATAAACTCTTGACTCCCAATAATTAAATTTCTAAATTAAAAAATGAATTTGTACTAAAAAATGAGATTACTAAATTTTTAATGGCAAAAAAAATCATTTTAATAAAAAAATAAATTATCTACTAAACAGTTGATTTTTTTATTCAAACAATTACATTTCCCACCGAACTGTTCAATTTTTAATCAAAACTAACATTTTTCAACAACATAGTTGAAATTTCATTAAAAAGCAATAGTTTTCAATTTGACAAAATAAATTTTTTACAAAACTGTCGAATTTTTAACAACAAATAATTTAATTTTCAACCAAATAGTTGAATTTTCCAACAAAAAGTTTAATTTTAAAGTTTAAACTAATATGAATTTTTAACCGAAAAAACAAATTTAAAAAAAAATGGTCACATTTTTATCCGAAGAGATCAATTTTCAGCTAGAAGGATGAATCTTCTATAAGAAAAAAGAACTTTTATGAAAGAAGTTTAACGAATTCCTGAATGAAAAATAAAATAGTTGATATTTCAATCCAAAAAATATTTTTATTTTAAATCAACAAAAGTCAAATGAAATCAAAAACATGAACTCTCAAAAAAAAAATTGGAACTTTCATTCAAAATGTTAATTTTTAATCAAAAAGTGGAATTTTCGACGAAACTAATATAATTTTTAACCCAAAAAAAAAGAATTTTCAACCAAAAAGATGAAGTTTTAGGCCAAATAGTATAATATATTACTAAAAATTTTTTAATGATTAATTTTTTATCAAAAATAGAATATTTAAACTTCTAGATGAAAATATTGATGTTAAACCAATCGAATCCAACCGAAAATATTAATTTTCTACTGAAAAAGACAAGTTCACAAAAAAATATTTAAATTTTCAACCAATTTTAAAAATTTTCAGCTACAATTTGTTAAATTTTCAGGGAAAAAATTAATTCTTAACAATACGGAAATGAAGAAAAAAGTTAAATCACTAACTATTTAAATGAATGTTTAATAAAGTAGTTCAAGTTTCAATGAAGTGGTTGAATTTTTCACTTTCAACGATTAATTTTCAACCACAAATAAAACAGTTAAATTTGCATTTGAGATAATTTTTTTTTCAAAAAAAAAATCAATAAAATAGGTAAATCTTCAATTAAAAAAAATTTCAACAAAGTGGTTCAACTATTAACCAATTACTTGAATTTAAAAAGAAATGATGGTCAGATATAGGAAAAAATTGTAATTTATGAAAACTTAAGGACTTTGTAAAAAATTATTTTAAAAAAATATTTGTAGGGCGAGATACTATTTAATTCTGATTGAAAATCGATCTTTTCGAATTAAAAATTCAACTATCTGATTTTTCATTGAGAATCATTTTTTTTAATTCAATTACTTGGAATCAAATCTACTTTAAAAAAATTTTTTGGTGAAAAAATCATTTTTTTCTGAGGATTAACCTATTCCGTTTTTAACTTAATTGGTTGAAATTTGTAGCTGAAAAAATAAATAAATAAAAAATAAATCTTTGAACCAAAGAGAGGTTTTTAAACAACAGTAATGTCATATAAAATAAAATGAAAATAAATAAAATAAGAAATAAGGAAAAATAGACAATGTTATATCTCATCAAATTGTTTTTTTACTTTTGAAAATTAATTTTTAATCTACAAACTAACCTGTTCCATTTTTGTTTAAAATGTGATATTTTGTATTCGAAGATTTAACTATTTTATTGAAAATTAACTTTTGTGTTAAAAATTCATATTTTTGACTTGACAATTCTACAATTTGGTAACAAAAAAATTTGTTTCTTTATTAAAAGATCTTTTGATTGAAAATTGATCTTTTTGGTTTAAGAATTTATATCTTATTGTAGAAATTTAATCTTTTTGGACGAAAAGTCTACTATTAACTTTGAAACCGATAATTTATCTTTTTGTGTTCAAAATTTAATTATCTTGTTGCATATTCAGATTACATTTATTTATATTATATTTATTATATTTTAAATTTAAAATTAATCTTTTTATGTTGAAACTTTAATTATCTTTTTGTAAATTCATATTTTTTTATTAATAATTCGTTTCTTCATAGAAATGTAAATTCTTTGTTTAAAAGTAAACTATTTTGTTTAAAATTAACTTCTTCGTTGAAAATTTAATTTTTTTGTTGAAAGTTCATCTTCTTGGTTTAAATATTCTCTTCTCATTTGTAGAAATTTCAATTATTTAACTGAGAATTTATTTATTTGTGTTTGTTGAAAATTTTGTATTTTTGCGTTAAAAATTCCACGGTTCTGCCCAGTAACTATTGTAATAATATCGTAAAAACAAAAATTCATTCTTTTTGTTGAAAATTTAACTATTTTGTTGAAAAATAGTTTATTTGGTAAAAAATTTAACTGTTCAGCACAATTCTTTTTTTTTGAATGAGCTATTGAGATGAAAATTCCTTTTTTACATACAAAAATTAAGTTTGAAATTTAATTTCTTATCCGTGAATTCACATTTGGGGATTAAAACCTCAATAATTTGTTTCACTTTTTGTTCTCTTTGACTGAAAAATCTTTTTTAGTTGGAAAAAGTTTTTTGTTGAAAAATAGCCTTTTTAATTCAAATTTTTTTTTTAATATAAATTACATATTTGGTATTTGAAAATGCAACTATTGATTTGGGATTCATTTATTTTGTCAAAAATTCAACTTGCTTAATTGAAATCTAATTTTTTTTATTTAAAATTGTAATATTTTTCTGTTGCAATATAAATTAATAATTTTTCGTTGAGATAAACTTCATTCTATTTTTCGTGAAAGTGTATCATTTAAGCTAAATATTCAACTATTTTATTTCAAAATACCATTATTTTGGTTGAAAATCGAATTACTGTTAAATTATTTTTTCTTAAAAAGCAGTTTTTTAAATAGAAAATTCAACTATCCTATTTTTGGCTGAAAATTTATCTTTTCTAGTTGTAACATCAAATATTTGTATTTGATATCAGGTATTTTTTATAAAAATTCATTCCTTTGAAAAAGATTTAACTATTTTCTTGAAACTTTTTTTTTAAATTGAATTATTTAGTTCAAAGTTTGTTTTTGTGCACAAAAATTAAGTTTTCAAACTGAAAATTCGACAATTGCATTTTTTTTTGAAAAATTATCTTTCCAAGTTGAAATTGCAACTATTTGTTTAAAAATTCAAATGCTTTGTTGAACCTTCAACAACTTGGTTTAAACTTTCTCCTATTTTGTGAAAAAATTATGTTTGTTGTCGAATATTTAATAATTCATCTATTTTCTTGAAAGTTGTTGTTTGTTAAAGGTTCTATTTTTCTAGTTAATGATTCATCATTCTAGTCGAAATTAATTTTTTTGTCTGAAAATTATGTTATTTGGTTTTCGATCTTGGGTTAAAATATCATTTTTTTTTTAACTGAAAATTTAACAATACTCTTTGTTTAAACTTTTTGGGTTCAAATTTTTTATCATTTTGTTCACAATTTAATTTTTTTCTGCTAAAAATAAATTTTTTTTTTGAAAATTAAACTTTTTTGGTAGAAAATTCAACTATTTGGTTGAAAATCAATTTTTTATTTGTGAATTCCTATTAGCGGATTTAAAACTCAACAATTTTGATGCTATTTTGTTCCCTTTTGAATGAAAAATCTTTTTTGGTTAGAAATGTTAAAATCATAGGTCCGGATTTTTTTTTTTTTTTTTTTTTTTTTTTTTAATGAGGTTCGAGTCTAATTATCGTAATTCTGCGGCAAACAATACAGCACATGCTCAAAAACACGAACCTCGTGCCGCTGGCACTGTAAAGGAGTTTTTTGCCTGGCGATTGCCTCCTCGTAATTCGTTTACCATCCATTCAGCGCTCAGTAAAAATGAAGAGCGCGAAGGTGTCCGCGGTTCATTTGATACCCAAAGGCAGTGCCGTTGGGACTCGATTCTTCATAATAGGTCGATAAAATCATTTTCAAGATTCGAGGTGTTGTTCGAACCACTTTTCTCCTTCCGAGCCAACTAAACGTGTTGTTCAAGTAATTTTTTTTTAATTAAGCTCTGCCTTCCGGCACCCTCTAGTGTAAAATCAACTGTAAACATCTTCTTTGTTCAGTTGCATCAATATTCTCTGAATTCTGTTTTCCGTAATATTTATTTAACATCAAATAAATTTCGGAAATAGATTTTTTTCTCTTTTTTATTTATCCTAGTTATTAATTAATTTTTCTTGATAGTTAACTCTCTTTGGCTGAAAAGTATTTTCATTTATTTTTGGTTGACAATTAATTTTTTTTTCATGATATTTATTGTTTGGTTAAATTTTGTATTATTTGGTCCAAATTTGACAATTTTGGCACAAAATCTTGAAAATTCACCTGATTTATTAAAATTCGTCTTGACAAGTTGTAAATTCAACTAATTCTGGTTGATAGTTAATTCTCTTCGGTTGAAAAGTCTACTATTATATTTTTGGTTCAGACGCATTTTTTTGTCATTAATTTGATCATTTGGTTGAAAATTTAATTATTTTCATTAAAATTAATTTTCTTCATAGAGGTGAAATTAAATTTTCAATAAAAATATTAATAATTTTCTTAAAAAAGAAAACGAATAAGCAATAAAATACATCAATTTTTAAGCAAATAGTCGAAATTTCAATAGTGTAAATGTTCACAAAATATTATTTTAATAAACGCGTTTAACTTTTAGCAAGAAAGATAAAAAAAAGTTCATTAAAAAAAAACGAATTTTCAATAAAATAGTACATGCATTTTCAAAAAATCGTGCAACTTCTCACCCACTTTTTGAGTTTTCTACAAAAAATACCAATTTTTTTAAAAGAACGGATCATACATAAAATATAAAAAATTGGATTTTAAACTAAAAAGAATTAATTCTCTATTAGAAAAAGTTAAACTTTTCACCACAGATATGAGTTTTCGGTCAACAGTGATTAATTTTTAAATAAAATGATGTTTTCTAATTAAAACAAGAATTTTCTATGAAATATACAAATTTTCAACAAACGCATCCAACTTTCAACTAAGTAGCTAAAACTTCAACTAAAAATATTAATTTTCTACAGAAGAGACGAAATTTAAATAAAATAAATCTTCAAGAATATAATTGAATTTTAATATGAAAAACATAAATTTACAACCAGATGTTTAAAATTACAAAGAAAAAGTCTTTGTATTTTAATTAAAAAACTGTTCGAGTTAACATAAAAAAAGAATTTTTAACCAAATAGTTGAAATTTATACCAAAAAGATGAATTTTCGACATAAAAGTTAAACAAAACCAAAAAAAAAAATATAAAAATTTTCCACAAAAATATTAATTTAAAAAAAAAGGAATTTTCAATCAAATATATGAATATTTAACCAAATAGTTGAATTTTCATCTAAAAAAGTCAAATTTAATTTAAAAATGAAATAGTCGAACTTTCAGTAAAAAATTATAATTAAAAAAAAAAACGAATTGTCAACCGCGAAATTAATTCTGAACAATTCAATTTAGAATTCAACAATGTTTTTTAGGAAAATGCAAAAAATTGCATCAAAAATGGAATAGCTAAATTCTTAGTTAAAAAAAATAATGTTCCTTTTTGAAAAATAAGTTCAACTTTTAACTATGACTTTGAATTTTTAACCAAATAATTGATATTTCGCGAACAAAATATTTTGATTTAAAATAAAAAACAATTTAATTGAACCAAAAAGACGAATTTTCATTAAAATTTTTTCTACCAAAGGTATATCTTTTCATCTAAAATGATGAAGCTTTGAGTTGAAAAAATTATTTTTGAACAAATTAGGGTATTTTTCAATAAAGTTCTTAAATTTTTTTACCAAAAACTATACATTTTTAACCAAGAAAATTTCAGTTGAAACTTCATCACATTAGATTCAAATTCATTTTTTTTTTAAATCCAACTGATTTTGGTTGATAGTTAATTCTCTTTGGATGAAAAGTCTAACATTATATTTTAATTTGATAATTCATTTTTTTTATATGAATTTTATTGTTTGGTTGAAAATTTAATTATTTTGTTCAATATTCAACAATTTTGGGACAAAATTTAAAAAAATTCAAATGTTTTATTAAAAATTCGTCATTAAGGGTTAAAAATTCAACTAATTTTGGTTGATAGTGAATTTTCTAAAGCGGAAAAGTTAGCTATCAAATTTTTTTAGGATTTTTTTCTAATAAATTTTATTGTTTGGTTTAAAATTTAATTTTTTTAAAAATCATCTTCTTTGCTTGAATTCAACTGTTTTATCTTTAAACAATCAACTTTCTCGTTAAAAAGTCGTTTCGTTTTTTGGTGAAACATTATTTTTTTCAACTAAAAATTTAACTTTTCTATTTTTGATGAAAATTTATCATTTTAGCTAAAAATTTAACTATTTTATTGAAACAGTATCTTTTTTATTTTAAACTTCAACAATACCATTGGAAAACATACCTACTATTATATTTGAAATAAAACTACTTCATCAAAAAAAATCATTGAAATTAAACTATTTTGTTGCAAATGCCTTATTTTTTGTTTGTTTGCAAATTTATCTTTTTAGTAAAATATGCAATTGTTTTTTTTTTAATTCAGATGCTCTGTTATACATTTCACTCTTTGGTTTCAACTTTCTTGTATTTCATTACAAATTTATTCTTTTTATTGAAAATTGAATTATTTTGTTGTAAGTTAGTTTTTTTTGAAAATTAAGTTTTCGAACGTAAAATTTCACTATTCCATTTTTATTTGAGAAATTTTTTTTGGTGACTATTTATTACTTTCGCTAATAATTCAACTTTCTTTTAAACATTTAACTATTTTTGGTTGAAAGTTAAATATTTTGTATTAGAAGTTCCACTTTTTTCCCCTTTTTTCGTAAACAAATCTTCTTTTCGCCACAAAATATTATCATTTAGTTTAGAGCTTTTTAATACACATTTTTGTTAAAAATTAATTTTCATAGATTGGAAATTAAGTTATATTTATAAAATTTTAAATCCTTCGGTTGCAAATTAACTTTTTTTTAATTCATATTTGCGGGTTGAAAATCCAAAAATTTGGTTAAAATTTCGTTCTGTTTTGACTGACGAATGTTTCTTGGTTAAAAATTTAACCTTTTTGATAAAATTTCGTCTTTTCTGTTTAAAATTTAACTGTTTAATTGATTATTAATCTGCTTTCGTTGAGCATTAAATTACTTTTTTAAAAATTATTGTTATTGATTATTCAATACTGTATTTAAAAATTCATGTCGTTGATTAAAAATTTAACTATTTTAAAATTTAAAACTTAACTATTTTATTCTGTTGATTGAATTTATTAGTTTTTCCATTAATTTATCGATTTATTATACTTTTGACGAGAATCTAACTTACAAACTTTTTATTTATTTTTCCCTTTCTTTCTCAAAATAGGGGAAAATTACCTAAGACAATCTTTTCTTGAAGGGATGATAAAATTGAGAGCGATGCATCGCGAACGCTTAAAAGAAGTTGAAAGCACCTCGGGACAAATTGCCAGCAAGTCCACCAATTTAAAGTATTTTTTCTTTTTCATTTCCCTCATTTCTGCAGCAAAGCTCGCTGATAATCTTGGGAGGGGCTTTTTTATAAATTGGCTCCTTTGACGCAGACGCGATGGGATGAGTTCCATCACCGTATCAGAGTAATTTTCGAACCACCCTTTCGAGGTTCATTTTACCGATGAAGCCGTAGGAAATTACGTCGGTGATTCGGTAAACGAGAAACGGTTATCACACCAACACGCAAAGTACGTCCAAAATTGCTCTTATATTTTTTAAATTTGTTGCATATTTCATTATTTTATTTTTGGTTAGAGTTTTATCAAAATAAAGTGTCTAAAATTTTTAAAATTTTGGATTGCAGCTCTTTTTACGTGATCACCCCCCTCCCCTACTAAAATTAAAAAGCCAGAAAGAACATTTCTGCAATAGAAATAACAGATTTCTACCAAACTAGATAAAATTTCGACAGAATTGCTGAATTTTCAACTAAACGATATATTTTAAACCAAAATGGACCAGTTGAATTTTCGTTTTCAAGTATTTATTCATAAAAGTAAAAAAGGTATTTTTGTGGCTAGAAAGAGTCAGAGAAGATTATTTCATTCTTAAGGGTGATTTTTATTTTAGAAAGATCTGGAAAAGAGGATTTTGTACTTAGTGTTAATTTTTTGGGGTATGGTGAGTTGGAGAAGGGCATTTTATAGTTAGGTGTCATTTGCGTGGCTGGTGTAAATTGGACAACGATATTTTATATTTGGGTGTGATCCTGGGGCTGGAGTGAGTTAGACAAGGGTATTTTTATACTTAGGTTATTATTTGGGGCTGGGGTGAGTTTGACAAAGACATCTTATATTTAGGAGTGATTTTCCGACTGGGGAGAAACTGTCAAGGGTATTTAGTCGTAAGGGGTGATTTTTGTGGCTAGAAAGAGTCAGTCAAAATTATTTCCTTCTTAAGGGTGATTTTTATTTTAGAAAGAGCTGGAAAAGAGGATTTTGTACTTAGTGTTAATTTTTTGCGGTATGGTGAGTTGGACAAGGGTATTTTATAGTTAGGTGTCATTTGTGTGGCTGGTGTAAATTGGACAATGATTTTTTATATTCAGGGGTGATCTTTGGGGCTGGAGTGAGTTAGAAAAGGGTATTTTTATACTTAGGGTATTATTTGGGGCTGGGGTGTGTTTGACAAAGACATCATATATTCAGGAATGATTTTTTGACTGCGGAAAAATTGTCAAGGGTCTTTAATAGTAAGGGGTGATTTTTGTGGCTAGAGAGAGGCAGACAATATTATTTCATTCTTAAGGATGATTTTTATTTTAGAAAGAGCTGGAAAAGAGGATTTTGAACATAGTCTTAATTTTTTGTGGTATGGTGAGTTGGACAAGGGTATTTTATAGTTAGGTGTCATTTGTGTGGCTGGTGTAAATTGGACAATGATATTTTATATTCAGGGGTGA
>NC_046665.1:130763802-130786211 GCF_010883055.1 Belonocnema kinseyi
GGGATGATTTTTATTTTAGAAAGAGCTGGAAAAGAGGATTTTGAACATAGTCTTAATTTTTTGTGGTATGGTGAGTTGGACAAGGGTATTTTATGGTTAGGTTTCATTTGTGTGGCTGGTGTAAATTGGACAATGATATATTATATTCGGGGGTGATCGCTGGGGCTGGAGTGAGTTAGACAAGGGTATTTTTATACTATGGGTATTATTTGGGGCAAATTGTCAAGGGTCTTTAATAGTAAGGGGTGATTTTTGTGGCTAGAAAGAGTCAGACAAGATTATTTCCTTCTTAAGGGTGATTTTTATTTTAGAAAGAGCTGGAAAAGAGGATTTTGTACTTAGTGTTAATTTTTTGCGGTATGGTGAGTTGGACAAGGGTATATTATAGTTAGGTGTCATTTGTGTGGCTGGTGTAAATTGGGAAATGATATTTTATATTCAGGGGTGATCTCTGGGGTTGGAGTGAGAAGTCAAGGGTATTTTTATACTTAGGGTATTATTTGGGGCTGGGGTGAGTTTGACAAAGACATCATATATTTTGGAGTGATTTTTCGACTGGGGAGAAATTGCCAAGCGTCTTTAATAGTAAGGGGTGATTTTTGTGGCTAGAGAGAGTCAGACAATATTATTTCATTCTTAAGGATGATTGTTATTTTAGAAAGAGCTGGAAAAGAGGATTTTGAACATAGTCTGAATTTTTTGTGGTATGGTGAGTTGGACAAGGGTATTTTATAGTTAGGTGTCATTTGTGTGGCTGGTGTAAATTGGACAATGATATTTTATATTCAGGGGTGATCTCTGGGGCTGGAGTGAGTTAGACAAGGGTATTTTTATACTTAGGTTATTATTTGGGGCTGGGGTGAGTTTGACAAAGACATCTTATATTTAGGAGTGATTTTCCGACTGGGGAGAAATTGTCAAGGGTATCTAGTAGTAAGGGGTGATTTTTGTGGCTAGAAAGAGTCAGACAAGATTATTTCCTTCTTAAGGGTGATTTTTATTTTAGAAAGAGCTGGAAAAGAGGATTTTGTACTTAGTGTTAATTTTTTGGTGTATGGTGAGTTGGACAAGTGTATTTTATAGTTAGGTGTCATTTGTGTGGCTGGTGTAAATTGGACAATGATATTTTATATTCAGGGGTGATCGCTGGGGCTGGAGTGAGTTAGAAACGGGTATTTTTATACCCGTATTATTATTTGGGTATTATTTGGCGCTGGGGTGAGTTTGATAAAGACATCTTATATTCAGGAGTGATTTTGCGACTGGGGAGAAATTGTCAAGGGTCTTTAATAGTAAGGGGTGCTTTTTGTGGCTAGACAGAGTCAGACAAGATTATTTTCTTCTTAAGGGTGATTTTTATTTTAGAAAGAGCTGGAAAAGAGGATTTTGTACTTAGTGTTAATTTTTTGCGGTATGGTGAGTTGGACAAGTGTATTTTATAGTTAGGTGTCATTTGTGTGGCTGGTGTAAATTGGACAATGATTTTTTATATTCAGGGGTGATCTTTGGGGCTGGAGTGAGATAGACAAGGGTATTTTTATACATAGGGTATTATTTGGGGTTGGGGTGAGTTTGACAAAGACATCTTATATTCAGGAGTGATTTTTGGACTGAGGAGAAATTGTCACGGGTCTTTAATAGGAAGGGGTGATTTTTGTGGCTAGAGGGAGTCAGACAAGATTATTTCCCTCTTAAGGGTGATTTTTATTTTAGAAAGAGCTGGAAAAGAGGATTTTGTACTTAGTGTTAATTTTTTGGGGTATGGTGAGTTGGACAAGTGTATTTTATAGTTAGGTGTCATTTGTGTGGCTGGTGTAAATTGGACAATGATATTTTATATTCGGGGGTGATCGCTGGGGCTGGAGTGAGTTAGACACGGGTATTTTTATACCCGTATTATTATTTGGGTATTATTTGGGGCTGGGGTGAGTTTGATAAAGACATCTTATATTCAGGAGTGATTTTGCGACTGAGGAGAAATTGTCACGGGTCTTTAATATTAAGGGGTGATTTTTGTGGCTAGAGAGAGTCAGACAAGATTATTTCCCTCTTAAGGGTGATTTTTATTTTAGAAAGAGCTGGAAAAGAGGATTTTGTACTTAGTGTTAATTTTTTGGGGTATGGTGATTTGGACAAGGGTATTGTATAGTTAGGTGTCATTTGTGTGGCTGGTGTAAATTGGACAATGATATTTTATATTCGGGGGTGATCGCTGGGTCTGGAGTGAGTTAGACACGGGTATTTTTATACCCGTATTATTATTTGGGTATTATTTGGGGCTGGGGTGAGTTTGATAAAGACATCTTATATTCAGGAGTGATTTTCCGACTGGGGAGAAATTGTCAAGGTTCTAACAGTAAGGGGTGATTTTTGTAGCTAGGAAGAGTCCGACAAGATTTTTTTATTTTTAAGGGTGATTTTTATTTTAGAAAGAGCTGCAGTGAATTAGACAAGTGTATTTTTATACTTAGGAATGAGTTGGGCAAGGGTATTTTATAGTTACGAGTTGGTTTCGGGGCCACAGCGAGTTTGACAAGGGTGTTTTATACTTTCGGGTGACTTTTTTGACCCGGGCATTTTATACTGAGGGTTAATAATTTAAAGTGGGGGAGTTGGAGAAGGGCGTTTTATACTTAGGGGCGATTTTCGGACTAAGTAGAGTTTGTAAAGGGTACTTATTAAATAGGCGTAATTTTTGTAGCTCGGTAGAGTTAGACAAGAGAATTTTATTCTTAAGGGTGAATTTTAGAACTGGAAATAGCTGGAAAAGAGGATTTTACACTTACTGTTAATTTTTGGGGCTAGGAAAACTTGAAGAAGGGCATTTTATATTTAAGGGCAAATTTTTGAGTAAGGACAGTTTGTAAAGGGTATTTAATAATAAAGGATAATTTCTGTGGCTGGGAAGATTTGACAAGAGTATTTTATTTTTAAGGGTGATTTTTGAAATTGAATAGACTTAAAAAAAGGATTTTAAACTCACCGTTTATTTTTGTGAATTCTCTTTTGTTAAAGCTCTTTGGGTTTTAACGAACACATTCTCATCACTGTGAGTGCTTCTTCAGATGTTGCAAAATAAAGCATAAATTGTATTCATCATGATTATTTTAATATTTGTTTCTTATTTTGCTTAAAATTATATTCTAAGCTGCGCGGAAGCGTGAACCATTTTATTAAATTTATGTAATTACAATTCATAATATGCATGAAAATTGAATGATAACAATTCTAATTTCCTTGTTTTCATCATTATTAAATTATTTAAATTTTTAGTAAAAAAAAAAGGATTTTAATCCGCAAATATGAATTTTCAGTTAAAAAATTAATTTTCAACCACAAAAAAAGCGAATTTTCAACTGCAATAGATAAATCTTTATGAAGATATATCTCCTTGAGAGAGATCAAGACAAATTATTTGAGACTTAATCATGAAGTTTGGATTTATAGTGATGAAAATTCAGTTAAAAAATTTAAGTTTTTACCGAAAAAAAAAGATTTCTAATTAAAAATATGAATTTTCCACACACAAAAAATATATAAAAATTATTTGGAACTTGCAAACCTAATTAAGAATTATTCACAAAACATTTCATTTTCGATCAAAAAGTGGGTTTTGCTACTAAAAGTTGCATTTTTAAGCAAAAATCTCCATTTTACCCAAATAGTTTAATTTGCAACCCAAAAATAAGAATTGCCAAAAAAAAATTGATTTTCACTGAAATAGTTGAATATTTAACAATAAATTTATTTTTAAAGAAATATTTAAACTTGCAACCCAGAAATAAGAATTATTAACAAAAAATTTAATTTCCGTTTAAATAGTGGAATTTTCTACGAAATAGTTGTATTTTTTGCGAAAAAAATGATTTTTTTACTAAAATAGTTCAATTTTCAACAGTAAATTTAATTTTTAACCAAATAGTTGAATTTTTCATCAAACAGTTGAATTTTCAACCCAAAAAGATGAATTGTCGACAAAAAAGTTTGTTTTTAAGTAAAATTTAAATTAAAAATTAAGTAAAAATTAAAACTTTTAAGTAAATTTTTAAGTAAAAAATTTGAATTTTTAACAAAAAGTTGCATTTTTACAAAAAACTATTAGTTTTATTCAAAATAGTTGAATTTCAACCTAAAAATACGAGTTTTCACATAACAGTTGAATTTTTAACCAAAATAATCAATTCTCAAAAGGAAATTAAATAATTAAAAAATATTAAATTAATATTGAAAAAATAAAATAATTAATAAAATATTAATTTAAACCAAATAGTTTTATTATTTACCAAATAAAATGCAATTTCTACGAAAACGATACATTTTCAAAGAAAAAGATTAATTTTTAGCAAAAGAGTTTATTTTTCAGAAAACCAAGCTTCTTTATTGAAGAAAGAAGTATGAATTCTCAAAAAAAATGAATGAATTTTTTTAACCAAAATATTGTAAATTCCAAACCAAAAGTTCTAATTTTGTACAAAACAGTTTGAATTTGTAACCAGCAAATATATATATACTTCATAAAAAAAGTTTTTTTTTAACCAAATAATTTAATATTTAACCAAGAAGTATGATTTCTCAACATAATTTAAAAATTTTCAACAAAATAATAACATTTCCATGCAAAAAGAAGAATTCTCAAATCAAAACGAAAAAAAAAAATCAACCAGACCTGATTTGACCAAAATTTGTGAATAGAAAAACAAAACATGGTAATACTTATAGGAAATGTGTAGGAAAGGAAATGAAGATAAAGATAGCTGGTAAAAGAATAAGACTAAGATTTTAGGGAAGGAGGGTTTGGATGAGGTGTGGATAATAGGATGAGCCTAAAGGAACAAATGAGCAAAAATAAAAAAGTGAATGTGCAAACTGGCATGGAAAAACAAGACATGATAACGCTTCTAGGAAATGTGTAGGAAAGGAATTAAAAATAAAAAAAAATTAATAAAAGAATGTGGTAAAGATTTTAGGAAAAGCAAGTTTGAGTAAGGAATGAATAATAGAAGAAGCCTAAAAGAACAAATAAGAAAATAATGAATGTGCGAATTGACAAGGAAAAACGAAACACGATAACATTTATAGGAAGTCTGTAAGAAAAGTATTAAAGATACCGAAAGCTGGTAAAAGAATGTGGTTAAGATTTTAGAGAAGAAGGGATTGAGTGACAAATGTATAATAGAAAAAGCCTAAAGGAACGAATGCGAAAAAATTAAAAAGTGAATGTGCAAATTAGCAAGAAAAAACAAAACATGGTAACATTTATATAAAGTGTGTAGGAAAAGAATTAATGATAAAGAAAGCTGGTAAAATAATATCGTAAGTATTTTAAGGAAGGAGGGTTTGAGTGTGGAATGGCCAATGGGAAGAGTGTTAAGAAAAAAATGAGAAAGAACAAAAGTTAATGTGCAAATTGGCAAGGAAAAACAAAACATGATGAAACTTATAGAAAGTTGTTTAGGAAAGGAACTAAAGATAAAGAAAGCTGGTAGAGGAATGTGGTAAAGATTTTAAGGAAGGAGGATTTGAGTGAGAAATAGATAATAGGAGGAGTCTAAATTACCAAATGACAAAGAAAAAAAAAGTAAATGTGCTAATTAGCAAGGAAAAAAGAAACATGATAAAACTTACAGAAAGTTGTTTAGGAAAAGAATTAAAGATAAAGTAAGCTGGTAATATAATGAGTTAAGGATTTCAAAGAAGGAGGGCTTGAGTGCTAAATGGATAATAGGAGGAGCCTAGAGGAACAAATTAAAAAAATTGAAAAGTGAATGTGCAAATTAGCAAAGAAAAACAGAACACGAAACACGATAACTCTTATAGGAAGTGGGTAGGGAAGGAATTGAAGATAACAAAGCTGGTAAAAGAATTTGATAAAGATTTTAGGAAAGGAGGGTTTGGTTGAGGAAATTATAATAGGAGGAGCCTAAAGGAATACTTGAGATAAAATAAAAAAGTGAATGTGCCAATTGGCAAGGAAAAACGAAACATGGTAACACTTATAGGAAGTATATAGGAAAGGAATTAAAGATAAAGAAAGTGGGTAATATAATGTGGTAAGGATTTTAAGGCAGAAAGGTTTGAGTGATAAATGGATAATAGAAGAAGTCCAAAGGAACAAATAAGAAAATAATAAAAAAGTGGATTAAAAAGGAAAAAAAAATTGAAAATAAGGAAAGCTGGTAAAAAATCTGCTAAAGATTTTAGGAAAGGCAGATTTGAGTAAAGAATGAATAATAGATGAAGCCTAAAGGAATGAATGAGAAAAAATAAAAAAGTTAATGTGCAAATTGGCAAGGAAAAACGAAACATGGTAACACTTACAGGAAGTATGTAGGAAAGTAATTGAAGATAAATAAAGCTAGTAAAAGAATGTGGTAAAGATTTTAGGGAAGGCAGGTTTGAGTAAGGAATGGATAATAGAAGAAGCCTAAAGGAACACATCAGAAAAAAATAAAAAAGTGAAGGTTCAAATTGGCCAGGCTGAGGTAGAAGAGAAGAGAAACAGGAGGGTAAGGGCAGTCTCTCAGAAGCGTCAAGATTTGTGAATAATGACTATGTAATAGGTTATATAATAGGTCAAAGAATTACATTTATCTCCTCTAAAATATTTCCATTTAAAAAAATGATAGACTAATGATCCACACTAAAAGTGATCATTAAAAGACTAATGAGTTTGATAGACCCAAAGGATTAATTTGACTTTTTTTCACACTCGTGCTTAATTTTGTTCACTATAAACAGAGGCAATTAGGTTCGTATCTGCTTGAACAATAAAGTCTATTTCTATCTAATATAGCATAATTACGATCAATCGAAGAGTTCGTTATTATCCCTTCCCCTCGATAGACCCCATCGTCCGTTGCCCCATCCCATTCGTTATTATAATCCAGCGGGTGCGGGATGACGAAGGAAAAAAGAAATTCTTTTTAATGGGGTTATGAAAGGGTAAGAGTAGCTACCGTGAAGGGAGTCTGACCCCCGGCAGCCAGGCATCAAAGGGCCTCAAAAGGGCCGCTTTGAACCTCGCCCGTCAGATGCTCATTTGTTTTCCGTCGAAGCCATGGCCCGATTGCCCTATGTCTTAACCCCCTCTTTATCTCATCATCTCAAAATGAGGAGAAATTATAACTACATCAGAGTCTTGCTTTTTTCAGATCCTTTAACTGGAAATTAGGAAAACTTTTTTTGAAAGTAAAATGGCATCCATGAACGATTTTGTGGGTGGAAACGGGAAAGGGTCAGGGAAATCCCTGACCTTTTAAATCGACACTCTGACCTTGGAGGTCATCCCTAAGTTACGTAAGGCAATTTGGTTTTTTGTTGTTATTAAAGTCATACTGTTTTAGGTGGGGGGGGGGGGCAGAATTCTAAAAAAACTTTAAATACTAACTAAAAAATAATAAATCCAAAGATATTGCAACTCAATGATGAAGATATTTTAAAGACAAATAAAGATACTTTATTAATGATAAGATAAACATAAGATAAATATAATTTTGAACCAAGAAGAAGAACTTTCAATTGGGAAGATAACTGTATACCAAAGTTGACGAATTTTCACTAAAAATGGAACTGATATATTTTTCTGTGAAAAAATTGATTTTTAACTGGAAACGATTAATTTTAAACCACAAAAAATTATATTATTAATTTCAATTAAAAAAAAAAAGAATTTTAAACAACATGGTTCACTGAAACAATGGTTAGTTGGGCCAACTATTTAGTTTGTAAGATATGGTACTGCTACTTTATTAGTTGGGGCAGCCATTTACTTAGTTTCTGGTACTAACTACATGGTCACTGCAACTAATGGAATTGTTGTACCTACTAATGAAATAGCAGTATCAACTAATAAAATAGCAGTACGATATCTTACTAAATAAATAGTTTGCTCAACTAACCATTGTTCTCAGTGTTCAAGTTTCATCCAAAGAAATACATTTTGAACTAAAAAATGAATCTTCATCAAGAAAAGAGCATTTTTAACCACATAGTTTAATTTTTAAAAAATGAAATTTAAAAAAGTATGTAACATTTTTAATAAAAAAGATAAATTTTCAACAAAAAATGGAGTAGCTGAGTTTTCATTAAAAAATTAATCTTCACAAAATACGTACATTTTCTGCAAAATATTTGAATTTTCGACCTAGAAAGAAGAGAAATTTTTAAGTGTCTAGTCATCCTGAAATATGGGATGAGTACTCAATTTTTTTTAAGATTCAACTGAAATTTGTAACTAAAAAAAAACTAGCCAGATTTTTAGTGAGAAAAAATTAATTTTTACTAAAGAATCGAATTTTCAAAAAATGATTTAATTTTTTTAAATAGTTGAATTTTGCCCAAATAGTTTAATTTTCTAACATTGTAGCTAATGCTTCTCACCAAAAATATGAATTTTTAACATAAGAATTAATTTACTACCAAATAGTTTTCAAGTCGAAAAGATAAATATTTACAAAATAGTTGAATTTTTAAACATACGATTTTTTTAAAAAACAAAATATAACAGGAAAGGTTAATTTTCTACTTACAATATCAATTTTCAACCCGAAATGGAATAGTTATATTTTTAGTTCAAAAAAGTAATTCACAACCATAAAAAAAGAATCTGCAAAATGGAGTTGAATTGTCATTAAGACCCAAATCTTTATTCAAAAATAAATTTACAACTAAAATATTGATTAAAAAAAAAAAAATTTCAAGAGCATAGTTCAACAATTAATCAAGTATTTGAATTTTTAACTAGAAAAGATGAATTCGTAAATAAATAGTTAAGTTTTTAACGAAAACAAATTAATTTCTAGGTAAAAACGGTATAGGTAACTTTTCAGTCAAATAATGAATTTCTGGCCAAAAATGAAACTAATTTTCAACAAAATATTTATATTTTAATCAAAAAAATCTTAAAAACAAAAAAGAGGTTTTAACGTAGTAGTATAAATTACAAAGAAGCATTTTAATTTTTCTACGAAAAAAGTTAATTTTCTACCAAATATTTACATTTTCACAACAAATAGTTTTATTGTTAACTGAATAGTTAAACATATTGTCCAAATCGTTGCATTTTTATCAAATAGTTAAGTTTTAACCAAAAAATGTAATTCTTCTGTTTAACTGATAAATTTTTAACATAAAAATAACGAATTATTAACAAAATAATTAAATATTTTTCCTGAGAGATACATTTTTAACTAAAAGATACACATTTTTAACAAAGAATGGAATAATCTTATTTTTGGTTAAAAATTTAATTTTCAAAGAAAAATTAAAACAATAAACAAAAGTCAGGTTTTCAACCAAAGAGATGAATTTTCAACTAAAATTATACATATTTAAAAAAAAATTACTTTTTATCAAACTAGTTGCAAACTTAAAATATAATTGTAGATTTTTCAACAAAAAATAATTGGAATCTCTAATTTGTGTTTATAAAATTAAGTGTAAATTTGAGCCGGAAAAAGAAAAAAGGGTCAGTTTCTTGAAAACAGACGATTTATCTAAAAACAGTAGAATTTTCAAACATAAAAAAATTTGTTCAAAGAAAAAAGTTAATTTTTTACTAAATAGTTACATTTTCAAATAAGTTAATTAATAAACAGGTAGTTTAATTTTATAAGAAAATATTGGAATTTTCATCAAAAAGTTCATTTTTAACACAAAAAATTTAATTTTCTAATAAACTGTTGAATCTTTAGGAAAAGAGACAAATTTAAAAATAATAGTTGAATTTCCAAAATGAGAGATGAACTTTTAACTAAAGCGTTCATAAAAAAAAGAATAATTTTGAACAAGTGCTGCCAAAAAGTTTAATGGTCAACCAAAAAAAATTTAATTTTTCACCAAAAAAAAAAACATAAAAAATACATGATTTTTATAACAAATAGAAGAATTCAAAGATTGAAATAAAAGGGATACATTTTCAACCAAAAATTAAATAGTTTAATTCTGATTTATAAAATAAAAGAAATTAATTTTCAACCAAAAACGAAATTATTCTTTTTTTTACATTCTCATCCTAATGAGAAGGTATTGGTTTTATGTAAATATTTCACTTCGTCGGTTTTCATCAAATTTCCACGTTTTGAGACCCCCTGAGTCAGAAAAAACGATTTTTACGAAAATGTCTGTCTGTTTGTCTGTATTCTGTAGGCACGATAACTTTCGAAAAAATGATCAGATTGGATTCTGCTTTTGCACAGTTTTTTAAGGCCTGAAAAGAAAGAAGAAGTTCGTAAATCAGTTATTTTGGATAAAAATTCTAAAACTGAGCGCATTTTCAAAATTTTTGGAAACAAATTTTTTCAAGATTTCCAAATTCTATGTACGCTTATTCATAGTACTTAGACACAAAAACAATTTATCCTCATGACTTTTTTCTATAAAAATAAAATTAATAGAGTTAGAGCATTTTCAAAATCCAAAATAAGAAAATAAATTTTTTCAAAAAAAAAAACTTTTTTGGAAAAAGGACACAAGATAAAATAAAATTTTAGTTAACTACATTTTACTGCTTAATTATATTTACATTGAATAGACAAAAATTTTAATTTACGAATAAACGAAACAAGTTGCAATACAATATTTAAGAATAATTTTTATTTCAATAGAATGCTCCTTTTAATGGTAAAAAAAAAAGAAAATGAAAATACTTTTGTTTCAATACTAATGCATATTATTAATGGAAATAATATAGATTTATTTAAATTATATAAATTTGTCAGGATAGCTGAAAATTAAATTTAATGCAAAATAAAAAACAAATATTAAAGTAATCATTAGAAATAAGATTTGTACTTAATTTTGCAATATCTGAATAATCAGCTTCAGACCGGGGCACAAAAATAAATATAATACTCATTTGACATAATAAAGTTGAACATAATGTAGATAAGTTCGTATTTTCGACGTAATCTAGTGCGAAGCATGAGACATTTGGTGAGAATGTGTTTTTTAAAGCCGAAGGAGCTTTAACAAAAGAGAATTCACAATGACCAAATAACATTTTTCGATGCATCTACCTTTTACTTAAAAAGCTTGCTTACAAATGTAGGGTAAATACAAAGACCGAGCGCGAAGCGCAAGATAAATACATAATCGAGCGCGAAGCGCTAAAAAAAATTATCGAGCGCGAAGCGAGGCGCGCGTGCAGCACACGATAAGAATGCTTATAATCTGGCAATGCCGATTTATAAATTAAAAAAATATCTTGTTATTCTTTTTGATATGAGGAAGACGTTTTAATATTAGGAATACAAAATTAATGAATATTAAATATTGCTTCGCGTCTTCGAGACACTTGGAATTATCTATTGCTGTACTTCCAGTGGCCTCTTATTATCTAGAAATTCAGATTTATAAATTTAAAAAATGGTCTATCTGCTTAATATATAATTGTTTACCTGTTTTTTTTATATTCAGAATATAACAATATTATTGATGTAATTGTTCGCGTCTTTCAGACACTTCAAATGAACTTTTTTGAAAAATTTGGTTTATATTTTTTTTTTCTTGACTGTAAATCTATATTTATCAAAAATTCGTATTTTCTTGTGGAGAATTAATTTTAATTTTAAACTTGTCCATTTTTGATTGAAAGTTGATTTTTAATTGAAAATCCATGTATTGTTTTGATGAAAAGTTGTCTTTTTACATTCTCATCAGAGAAGGTATTAGATTTATGTAAAATTTGACCGCCCCCCCCCCCCAGGTTTTGTCCAATGTCCACGTTTTGAGACCCTCTGAATCCGAAAAACAGGTTTTTACGAATGTTTCTGTCTGTATGTCTGTATGTCTGTCTGTCTGTGAACACGATATCTTTTGAAAAAATTAATCTATTAGATTGGCCTTTGGTATACTTGTTTAGTGTCCTATACTAAAGGTCAAGTCCGTTAGCCAGCCATTTTAAATGAAAATTCAAAATGTGGGCACATTTTGAATATTTTTGAGACGACTTTTTTCAAAATTCAAAAATTCTCTGTACAGTTATTCATAGTATTCAAAAAATTCAACAATTTATCTTAGTGAATTTTTTCGAAAAATAAAAAATTACTGGAGTTATAGCATTTTCAAAATCAAAAAAAAAAAAAAATGAACAATTTAAGCCAAACAACGCATGATACGAAAAAATGTCTTGAGAAGAAAACCGTTTGTTTTTTAAAGCTCTACAAGATTATGATAACTACTTTTTCAATTTGGTCAAAAAGTTGAAAATTCAAAATTTGATTCCATACAAAATTTTTGAAACTAAATTTTTTCAAGATGTAAAAATTCTATGCACGGTTGTTTATAGTATTTTAAAACCTAAACAATTTATTTTCTCTGACTTTTTTCTATAAAAAGAAAATTATCAGAGTTTGAGCATTTTCAAAATCCAAAAAAACAAACTAAAATGAACATTTTAAGCCAAACAACGCATCATATGAAAAAAAGTTAAAAAAAGAAAAACTTTGCTTTTTGAAAGCCCTACAAGATTATAACAACTTTTTTCATTTGGTTGAAAAGTTGAACATTCCAAATTTGATCGTACCAAAAATAATAAAAAATCCAAAAATTCAATTTTTTGGTCAAACTATTTAAGATACGAAAAAAATAACATTCTAAATAAAAATAATAAATTTTTTTGACAAAACGACATAAGGTATGAACTTCAACGACCAGAGAACAGTTGTTCGCCTAAAAAGATCTATAAATTCATTATTAATCATTTTTCGATAGAACGAGTAGATTTTCTTTGAATCGTAAAACATAAGATTAAAAATAAAAAAATGAACTTTATGGAAAAAGCACAGAAAAGACGAAGGAGGACATAAGCTCCTATATAAGACCTCATATAGGTTCTTGTATTAGACCCTATGCAGATGCGCAGTAGTTTTTATTTAATCGTAAAAAACAATATTAACAAATTTTTTTAAATTATAAAAACAAGGAAATAAGAAATATTATAATTTAATTTTTTTGCACATTATGAATTGTAATGATATACATTTATTGAAATGATACATGTTTCAGAGCAGCTTAGAATACAATTTAAAGCAAAATAAGAAAAAATAATCATGATAAATACAATTTACTTTTTACTTTGCAATTTTTTAATAAGTAATCACTGGCAGAGTTACATAAAAAAAGTATTATAATTGATATAAAAGTGTTGTGTATAATGTAGAAAAGTTGACATGTTGGAAAAAATCGAGTGCGAAGCACGAGATACGTGATGAGAATGTGTTCGTTAAGGCCAAAAGAGCTTTAACAAAAGAGCTTTAACAAAAGAGCTTCAACAAAAGAGCTTTAACAAAAGAGAGTTAAAAATCACAAAATTACAGTTGTCAGTCCGTTCAAATTTGATTTTAAAAGGTCTGTGCCCGAATGCGGAAGAAATGCAAAGACCAAGTGCGACGCGCGAGAACCAACAGTCGCGTGCCCTAGGCGCGCTTAAACTCGCGAGCCGCGCGCGATGAAAATATGCCCCCATAGCGGGCAGATTTTTGGTTTTATAATTCATCGATTTGGATCGAAAATTTATATTTTTGGTTTGAGATATCATCCATTAAATTTTTTTTTGTGGATTGATCTTTTTAGGTTTGAAACTCAACTATTTGGTTGAAAATTCAAATATTTTGTTGAAAATTTCATTTTGGAGGATTTCACTTCGTTTGGAATTCGTCTTTTTGTTTGAAATGCAACTGCTTTTCTGACAACTGAAGGATTTTCTTAAGAAGACTTATTTTTCAGTCGAAAATTGAACCTTTTTGTTGAAGATTCGTCCTTCTTTATTAAAAATTCCTCTTAAGGGTCGTAATTTTTTTGTTTGAGATAAATAAATTTGATATTTTAAACGCCGTACTGAAACTATAAACTATTTTTAATTTCCAAATAAAATCAAAAAAATATATTCATAATCAAAGGCTTTTATTAAGTTTCAAATATTATTTCAGTTTAAAATATTCCATTCTTAAGCCATTCAATTCGAAACTTTTTAATTAAGATAAAGAACAATTACCTGATATTTTAAATATCTTACTGTTAATTTAAAATGACTAATTGTAATTGAAATATTCCAAACTAAACTTTAAAATTACAATTTTAACTGTTTTATTAAAAAAAAATTTAATTTGATTTGAAATTGTTTAATTTTCATATTTAGGTGCAATGCTTTTGAAGAATTTTAAAAAGCTTGAGAAGAATAAAAAAATTTTCTAGGAAAATAAAAAATGATTTTTTATTTTTAAAAATCAATTAGAATAGAGTATCTAAAAATATTTACAAAGATTTAAAAAAGTATCAAAAATGTATTTGGAAGATTTGAGAAAAATGTCCCTAATTTGGTACGATTTGAAAAAAAATTAGCAGAACTTTGAATTATCTTAACAGACGTTTAGAAGTCCTAAACAAAATTCAAAAATAATTTAAAAAATTTTAAACAAACTGTGAAACATCATGTAGGTGTTTCAAGGTTTTAAAATAAAATTTCGAAGCATTTTAAGAATTTTTATGCTGCTTAAAATAAAAATAATTTAACCTTTAATTTAAGAAGTCTTCTTAGTTTATTAAAAAAATGTAATCGGTTAATTTTTAAAGTTTCTGGTCTACAATTTATGAAGGTTTGAAATTTTTTATTTAAAATTTTTCAGTTGCAAATTGTTAGCAGCTTCCATTTTATACGAGAAAATTATTGAGAATTTAAGTACAAAATTTACGAATTAAACAACTTTTAAACTTCAATTTTAAAAGTGTGAAATTCAAGAGTTCCAGTTTAAGTGCTTTCATTTGCAGCTTAATTGTTATTACTTCAAATGGAATTTTTTTTAGATTAAGTTTGCGATTTTTCTAACTTCATTAACCGTGAAAAACTTTTTTCGAACCGGCAAAAAACCCAGAAATTTATTCAAAGAATTCAAAAATGCAGTTTTAAAGATTTAAAAAAATGAATATTGTATTTACAAGACGATTCGAAATCAATTAAAAATTGAGGAATTTTCAGATTTTAACATTAAAAATTAAAGTGTTTCAATTGGAAAGTCTTATTAATTAAACATTTATAAACATCCAACTGAAACTTTATAAACTATTTTCAAATTTAAAATAACTTTAAAATAATTAATTCATAATTAAAGGCTTTTATGAACCCTTTGCGGCATGGTGGAAATAGCGTATTCCCACCTTTTTTCATATCATTTTTTGCGGTTTCAGAGTAGTTTTTATTGGATTTTACACAGATTTTTTGTTAATTTTATGCTTGCCAGATGATAGAAAATTGAAATTTTTGTGCTAAGGGCCTAAATTTTTTAAATAATTTGTTAATACTTATAAACAAAGATGAAAAAAAGCCTTTTTTGTTGAAAAAATTCATTATTGAAAAAACTTTCCATTATATCCTTTGGTAAATAGGTGCTTAAGGATTTTTGGGGTCGCTGGATACGAAATTGGACTCAGATTTTGAAAATTCAAAATGGCGGATCCAATATGGCTGCCGAAATTGGGAATATTTTTGGATTTTATCTAAAAATTGGTATACAGGGGTTTTTGGGGTCAGTGATCACGAATATAAACTCAGATTTTGGAAATTTAAAATGGTGGATCCAAGATGGCGCCCGAAACTTAGAATATTTTTGGACTTTTTTCTGAAAATTGGTATACAGAGGTTTTCGGGATCGTGGATCACGAATCTAAAATCAGGCTTTGAAAATCCAAAATGACGGATCCAATATGGTGGTGAAAATAATAAAGTTTTATGGATTTAAAAAGAAATTAGTGGACAAGGATTTTTGGAGTCACTGATCACGAATCTGAATTTAGATTTTGAAACTTCAGAAAATTGGTACTAATCCATGTTTTACGTGAGTAGTTGTATGTTTTTTCAAACCTGAATATTCTAAATATTTGTCATTTTGAATACAGATTCAAGATCAGTGACCCCTTGCCTGTGCCAACTTTCAAAAAACAATTTAGAAATATTCTGAATTTTGGCCCTCCATTTTGAATGTTCAAAATCTAAGTTCATATTCGTGAACAAAGATACCAAAAACCCCTGAATACCAATTAAAAAAAATTCAAATTTTGCGCGCCATATTGGATCCGCCATTTTGAATTTTCAAAATCTAAGTTCGGATTCGTGATTAGCAACTCCAAAAAACCCCTGTATACCAATTCTTTAAAAAAATCCAAAAATATTCCAAATTTAAGTCGCCATATTGGATCCACCATTTTGAATTTTCTCAATCTGAGTTCAGATTCGTGATCCCAAAAAACCCGTATACCAATTTTCAGAAAAAAAAATATGCCAAACGTTAGCCGCTATATTGGACCCGCCATTTTGAATTTTCAAAATCTGAGTTCAGATTCGTAATCAACGACCCCAAAAACCCCTATGTACCAATTTTCATGAAAACTCGTATCCCTGAAAAATGTATGCTGGAAAGGATTAAGTTTCAAATCTTGTTTTAGTCTAAAAGCTTAAAATTTGAAATTTTTTAATCAGAAATAATAATAATTGTTCAATATTTAGAAATATTTTATTTTTTATGTAAAATCATTAATTAGAGATCAAATATTCAAAACTAAACAAAAAACTCAACTTTAAACGTTACAATTTTAATTTTTTTATTAAAAAATATTAAATTTATAATTAAAATTGTTGAATGTTGATGTATAATAAACATTCGCGTCTTCAAGACGCATCTGTTGCTTTTGTGACCTACCATGACCGACAAAATATCGTTTTTAAATTTTTCAAAAAAATTATTTACCTTCTTTATAAGAGGATTTTTTTATTTTCGGAATATAATAATACTATTATATTTATTGCAATTGTTGCCCAGTGGGCACAAAGTTTGGCGACGTCTTTACGAGATCGCTACGACATCGTTGCGACAACTTTACGACATCCTATGTCCATGTCGTTAAGGTGTCTTTACGATGTCGTAAATAAGTCGTATGATCTCACGATGTCTTTACAATATCGCAAAGACATCGAAACGACATGAACACAGGATATCGTAAAGATGTCGTAAAGATGTCGTAAAGATGCCGTAAAGATGCCGTAAAGATGTCGTAAAGATGTCGTTACGATGTCGTAAAGACGTCCCCAAATTTTGTGTCCACTGGGTTGGCGTCTTCGAGACACTGCGAATGCTCTGTTGACGAACTTGAAAAGACTATTCTACATTATTCAATAGTGATGAGAAATTAATCGATTAAGGAAGAATTTGAGTATTTAATAAATAAAGAAGTTTGGATTGGATTTCAACTTGCCGACTGCTATATTAAAAAAAAAATATTGAAAAGTTGTGCCAACAGGAAACCACTGACAGGGTGCTCTTTAAACTGCTACAGAAGGCGCTGCGGTCGTACAGCGTTCTATTCGTTTACCATGCGATAATCATGGCGTTTTATAGTAATTCGATCGCGTCCTTCCCGGCAGAATTGATTCTGCAATCGATCCCAGCATCGATACGATTCTTGTCCACAGATATCCTGCACGTAATTCGATCGATCGGTTACTTGTCACCATGACTCTTTCCACACTAACTTTTGCATGGATTGACAAAAAATTTAACCAATTGGTTTAACATTTATTTTTTTGGTTGCTGATTTAAGTGGCATTGGAAATTTATCTATTTTTTCAGAATCCATTATTTTTTTGTTGAAAATTGAATATTTTGATCTGAAAATTTAATTATTCCACTTTTGGTTAGAAATTTTTTTTAATAATTAAAAACATTCGTTTTCATGCAAAAAACGAATTTTCGACAACCTAGTAGCTTAATGATAAAAGCATCTGGCCTAAAATCTGTCTAATTTGTGTCCGATCCCCACCTGAGCTAGAGGATCTTTTTTTTTCTAGCAAATATTTGTCATATTTTATAATTACAAAAATGTTGTAATATTTGTTATATAAAAAAATCTGTAATATTTTAAAAAAAAATGACGACTTAATCAAAAAATTCAACATTTTGTTCAATAATAACCGAGTTAGATTTAATTTTTTATTTATTACCTTTTTTGTTTAAAGTTTGATATCTTTGGTTGAAATGCAACTATTTCGGTGAAAGTGTTTTTTTTGTGCTTGTTGAACATTCGGTTTTTTTAAAATGAAAATTTAACAATTCTACTTTTTGCTGAAAATGTATCCTTATCAGTTACAAATATTAGTTTCTTTTTAAAAAAAAAGAGTTTTTAACAAAAAAGTTAATTCTTCAACAAAAGAAGTGAATTTGTAACCGAAATAGACAATTTTATTTATTCTTGGTGATTATTATTCTTCATAATTAATATATTTCTTTCAAAGTTGCATCTTTTTGGTTGAAATTTTTATATTTTTTTTGTTAATATGTATTTTTGCGAACTAAAAATTTAACGATTCCACTTTTGGTTATAAATTTTTTTATTAGTCAAAAACACTAATTTTCATTCAAAAAACGAATTTTCGACAACCTAGTAGCTTAATGGTAAAAGCATTGGCTGGAAATCAGTCTAATTCTTTTTTGTTGAACATTCAATTTTTTGAACTAAAAATTTATCAATTCTACTTTGTGCTCAAAATATATTATTTGTTTAAAAAATAAGTTTCTGTACAAAAAAGAGTTCTTAACAAAAAAAGTTAATTGTTTAACAAAATAAATTAATTTTTAACTAAACTGAAGAATCTGCAGCCAAAAAAATTCATTTAAAACCAAATAGTTGAATTTGCAATCAAATATTTTAATTTTTAACCGAAAAATGTTAATTTCCAACCAAAAACAATAATTTTTTACCAAAATAGACGAATTTATTTATTTTGAGATATTATTTTTTTATCATAAATATATTTTGTTGAATATCTATCTCTATGGTTGAAATTTTCCTTTTCTTTTTGTTGTTAAAAATGTATTTTTGTCATTCACAGATCCTCTAATAATGTATTTGTTTATTAAATTTGTTTTTTTAAACATATAATTTATCAACAAATTATGAATTTTGTTGAAATTACCATATATTTCCTAATTAAAAAAAATTGACATAGAAAAAAACGTAGAAAAATTTCTTTCAACAAATGATTTGTTGATAACAAACAAACCTAGTAGCTTAATCGTAAAAGCATTTGACCGAAAATCAGTCTAATTTGTGTTCGATTCCCAACGGAGCTAGAAGATCTTTTTTCTCTAATAAATATTTTTAATATTTTATTATTACCAAAAATTTGTAATATTTTTTCAACCAATCAATGGGTTGAAATTTTTATTATTATTTATTTATTATTTTTTCGTTTGAAGTTTGATCTCTTTGGTTGAAATGTAAATATTTCGTTAAAAGTGTTTTTTTGTTGTTGTTGTTGAACATTCAATTTTTTTAACTGAAAATTTAACAATTCTACTTTTTGCTGAAAATGTATTCTTATTTGCTAAAAGAAAGAGTTTTTAACAAACAATGTTAATTGTTTAACAAAAGAAATGAATTTTTCACTAAAATGTTGAATCTTTAGCCCAAAAAATTAATTTTTAACCAAATAGTTAAATTTGCAACCAAATATTTTAATTTTTAATCAGAAAGACTAATTTTCTACAAAAAGCAATCATTTTGTTCAAAAATGGACGATTTTTTTTATTTTTAGTTTATTATTCATTTTTATCGTTAATATATTTTTTTGTAGTTGCATCTCTTTGGTTAAAATTTTGTTGTTGTTAAGAATGTATTTTTTTGAACTGAAAATTGAACAATTCGACTTTTGTTTAGAAACTTATTTTTATTAGTTGAAAATTCAACTATTTCGTGTAAAATTTGTCTTCTCGATTAAAAATTAAATTTTTGTTGAATATTCTTCTTTTCCGTTTTAAAATTTGATTGTTTTTGAAAAAATTCGAATTTTTACCGTGAAAAGATAACTATTTTATTGAAAATTCACCCTTATAAGAAGAAAAATAATTTTTGTTGTTGAAAATTCAATTAATTTGTTGAAAGCGGAACTTATTCGTTGAAAATATAATTTTTTTTGTTTGGAAATTCATAATTTTAGCTAAAAAATAATTTTTAGTTAAAAATGTCACTGCTTTTTTGAAAATTAGACTTAACAGTGGAAAATGTACTTTAAAAAATCATATGGGTTTTAAATAACGGCTTTTTCGGTTAAATTTGATTAGAAAATTTCATTAAAAATTATAAATCAATCAAATCAATTTTTATTTCAAATTCAAATATTTTTTCGTTGAAATATCAGCTCTTACCTGATCTCTTAGAAATTCATCTTTTCTGACTTGAAAATTCAACGATTGAAATTAATTTAAAAATTAAATTAAATATTAATTTATAAATTCAACTATTTGATTAACATTAAGAAATTTGAAAAAAGGTTAACTTTTCTGTTTAAAAAATTATATATTATAGTCGGTTGAATCGAAAATTCAACTGGTTTGTGGATAATTCTTCCTTTTGACTTACAAACTTTAAAAATTGGTTGAAAATTGAACTTCTATGTTTAAAAATAAGCTTTTACGGTCGAAAATACAACTATTTGGTTGAAAGTTAATCTTTTTAAAAATCATTTTTCTTAGTTTGTAGAAATTAATTATAGAATCTGTAAATATTCTTTATTTCATTTCTGGTTTTAAAAATGTCTTCTTTATTTGAAAATTTAACTATTTTGTTTAAGATTTATTTTTTTTTTACTGAAAATTCATCTTTATGGGCTGAAAATTCAACTATTTTGTTAAAAATTCGTTTTTTGTTAAAAAATTAAAATTTCTTGGAAAAACTCAACTATTATTTTTGAAAGTGTGTTTTATTTTTCATTGAATATTAATTTTTTTAACTGAAAATTTAAATAGCGCGTTACTGATTTGAAAAATACTATTTTTTTGTTAAAAATTCAAAAATTTTATTTAATGTCAAACACTATTGATCAAAATTTTTTTTTTTTATAATCATAATTTCACTTGAAAATTTATCTCTGTAAGTGAAAATTTAACTATTTTGTTGAAAATTCTTTTCATCTTTTAAGATTGATTTTTCGACTTGAAAATCTAATTATTCCACTTTTGGTTGAAAAATAGATATTTTTTATTAAAAATTGATCTTTTCTAGTTGGAAATTCAACTATGGGGTTAAAAATGCAATTTTTTTGTTGAATTTCATTCTTTTCTGTTAAAAATTCGTTTCATATTAAATAAAATATGGTATCTAAATTAATTTTATCAAAAAGGTTTGTTCCCTTTTTGATCCCCTTTTTTCGTGGAAAATCACCCTATTTCCCTTGTTTTACCGCACGGCCACATAAATTGAAAGCGGAAAGCACAAACTCTTACACGGTGCCTAATGCATGACGCATAAAGTTCTCGACCAATCACAAGCCTCCATTCCATTTGCTGTGATTCTTGCACAGCATGGCGCGGGAAGTGACGAAAAATTAATAAAGTTTGACCTTCATGCATTCCACAGCCTTCTTGTGCAATCCGCATTCGCTTGTAACAGAAGATTTTTAATTTAATGTTTCATAATCAAAGACAAAAGGGGCCGTACTTAAATTATGTAATGGATTATAGGCGCTCTTTAAGGCCCCGCTCCCCTTTCAAACAACCCGAAACAAAATATTCCCCCCCCCCCCCTCTTTAATTGTACGTAATTTTTAGTTTCCAGAAATGTTTTGCTAGTTTTAACGGAATAAAATAGTATTTCAGACACAAATTTAAATTTTTTATTTTTATTACTTTATTTTAAACAAAAAATGTATTTTCTACCATAAAAGATGGCTTCTTAATCAAATACGTCAATTTTTAACAACATTATTAAATTTTGAACATACTAGTTGACCTTTTAAAATAAACAGTTAAATTTTCAACTAAAGATATAAGCCTACAATAAAAAAATAAATAATAATTATTTTAGTTTAACTCTTACCCAAGTAGTTGAATTTTAAATTTAGAAAATATTAATTTTCAACAAAACAGTTGACTTTTCGAAATGAAAGTATGAATTTTGTAACAAAAAATAAGTTTCTACGAAAAACTTGACTTTTCAATTCAAAAGGATGAATTTTTTCAACCGAGAATATGTTGGATTTTCAACCAAAAACGTTAATTCTCTACCATATTGTTGCATTTTTATCCAAAGAAGATAAATTTCTTTTAAAGCAGTTAAATTTTTAATTTAAAAATATTTTTTCTAGGTTTAATCTTCATCCAGAAAAGTTGTCAGTTCATTTTTCAACACCAAATCTGAATTTAAAAAAAAGTAAATTTTCTATAAAATATTTAAATTTTCATAAGAACAACCAAATTTTCAACCAAAAAGTTCTTTCTCCTTTATTCATAATGTGTCCCCTAAGGGTTTACATGACTTCCATCCCTTACAATCTTTCCGTTTACATCTATATATTTTTTACAATCTTATCCTTTCTATATATACAATTATTTACAACTATTTACATAAAGTCTTATATCTAGTTC
>NC_046665.1:130786311-130802092 GCF_010883055.1 Belonocnema kinseyi
ACCTCTCACCAACCAGAAACTATCTCCTACTTGCTTTCCTACCTTTACCCTGCTTCTTGTCTCCCTAAAAATTTCTGATACTCTCTTTATTAATCCCTCTCGAAAAGTTGCATCTTAATTCAAAAAAAGAAGAAATAAACATTTTTATTTCAATTTTCAAATCAAAAAGGCAAATTTTCAAAAAAATATTTGAATTTTCATCGAAAAAGATTTGAACTGACTTTTCAACACAAAAATAAGAATCTTAAACAAAAAGTAAATATTCCAGAAAATAGTTTAATTTTCAACGAAAAATATAAAAATATTAAAAACTGTGGAATTTGCAACCGAAAAGATTGTATTTTTTAAAGAAAATGGCCAAATTGACAGCAAATTAAAAATTTCATAATTAAAACGATGATGTTTAGGAGAAAGTTTCTGTGTAACAAATTACCTCGACCCCCCCCCCCCCACCCTTGAGCTATTACGTAATTTAATTACGGTCCCTAAGAAGTCATTTCACAAAAAATCACTTGCTTTAAAAAATTGTAGAATAATTTTCCATGAAAAACGCACTTTTCACAATTCTCACATCAACACATTTGCTATACAAAAGTTTGTGCTTTCCGCTTGACTATGTTTCCAAAACTAGAACCAGCTATAGTAGTCTTTTCCATACGGACAATCAGAATTTGTTTATGATTCATGATTGTTTATTGGTGATAAATTTATTTTTGAAGTGGTCTTTTTATCAAGGTTTCCATCTACTTTGATGAGCTAAGGGAAAGGGTCTCAGACATTTTTACAGCACATAATACCCTGAGCCGTTAGGCCGGTGCTCGCCCTATCGACTTTGATCAGATTCTACAGGAGAACGTGAGAGGAAAATAAAATTTAAAAATCGACAATATTTCTACAAAAAAATATTAAATTTTAAATAAAAAAAAAAGATCAATTTGCAGAAAAAAATAGTCTCCATCCAAAAAGATATGAATTTTAGACAAAAGGTTAATGCTCGACGAAAATTATTGAATTTTGAACCCAATAGATGCATTGTTTACAAAATAGTTGAATTTTCAGCCGAAAAGGATGTCTTTTTTAAAGGAAATTGTCAAATTTTCAACCAAAAAAAAAAATACATAATTAAAACGATGATGTTCAGGAGAAAGTTTTTGCGAATTTGAAAAAATCACATACATCAGTGAAGGTCCTCTCGCCTCTACCGTAACAAATTGTCTCGATCCCCCCTCCCCCTTGAGCTTTTACGTAATTTAAGTACAGTCCCTAAGAAGTTATTTCACAAAAAATGACTTACTATAAAGAATGTTGGAAGAATTTTCCATGAAAAACGCACTTTTCACAATTCTCACGTTAACACATTCGCTATGCAAAAGTCTGTGCTTTCCGCTTGACTATGTTTTCAAAAATAGAACCAGCCATAGTGGTCTTTTTCATGCGGTCGATCACAATTTGTTTATTATCTATGATTTGTTTATTGGTAATAAATTTATGTTTTAAGAGGTATTTTTCATCAAAGTGTCACTGTACTTTGATGAGCAAAGGGAAAGGGTCTCAGATATTTTACGACACATAATACCCTGAGCGGTTAGGCGGGTGCTCGCCCTATCGAGTTTGATCACATTCTACAAGAGAACGTGAGAGGAAAATAAAATAAAAAGAAAGACTGATTCTTATTTTAATAAGCTTACGAGCTCTTCGCGTGATCCGAGAAGTAAATATCGAAATTATAACGCACCACTGGCGTTGGTCGTCCAGTTGAAGACCCAAAAATAAACTTTAACTGATTAGAAAAAATAAAAAAATTAAGAAATTAAAAATGGAACTTGAATAAACTAACATAGTCGATTTTATTGTATGTCAATAATTTTGCTGGTCGTAAAATAATAATTATTTATCAACAATTTCTTATGATAGTGCTAAGCCACGAAAATTCTAGTCCTGGTAGACAATTTTTTTCAATTATTTTGGATTTTTAACAAAATAATTAAATTTTTAACTAAACTCATGCATCTTCTAACAAACAAAACAAAATAATTTTAAAAAGGATTCACTTTCACGTAGTTGATTTTTTATTTAAACAAAATTAATTCTCTAAGAAAAAAGCAATAGTTAAAAAAAGTTTTTAATTTGGAAATCAAAAACAGTAAAATATAACCAAAAAGATACAGAAAAATGCCAACCAAATTGTTAAATTTTCAAACAAGAGAAACAATTCCTCTTTTCCTCAGTTGAATTTTCAACCTGAAAATAAGAACTATTAATTAAAAAGTTAATTATTAACCAAATAGTTGAATTTTAAATTAAAAATACAATTTAAAAAAAAAATGAAATAGTTCAATTGGTGATTTGAAAAAAAATTTTTTTTAAAAAAAAACCTTGCAAACAAATAGATAAATTTTGAAACCAGAAAGATAAATTTTCAAAAAAATTTGAATTTTCCACCAGGAGAGAAATTTCAATCTCAAGAGAAAAAAATGTAAATAATCTTTTGAATTTTTAAACAGGATATGGGATTTTTTAAGAAAAATATTGAAACTGAAACCTGGACATATGAATTTAAAAAATAAATAAATAATTTGCAACAAAAGTTTAATTTGCGAAGAAGAAAGTCAATTTTTAATAAAAGAGTTAAACTTATAAGATAATTAATTTTTGATCCATTACTTAAATTATCAATCAAGAGGATTAATTTTCTACAAAACAAAGAATTTACAAGAAAATAAATAAATTTAATACAGAACTATTGAATTTTCAACTAAAAACTATCAGTTTTCAACCAAAAATATAATATTTAAACAATTTGTTTTCAACTAAAAAAGATCGAGTTTTTAGAAAAATAGTTAAATCTTTTAAAAATAAGATAAATGTTTAGCAGAATGTTTTTCAGTTCAAATTTTGTTTAATAATAGAAAGGAAATTTAAAACACAATATTTCAATCTTCAACCAACAAAATAAATTTTTGACAAAGTAGTTGAAGTTGCAATAAAAAAATCTGAATACTTAATGAAAAATTTAGGAGTTGATTTGTAAACTGAAAAAGATACATTTTCATTCAAAAACGGATGAGTTCAACTTTAATTTAAATAGTTCATCTTTAACTACAGAAGTTCACCTCAATTTCTTTTTCAAAACTTTTTATAATTAACAATAAAAATATTTACCTGCATTTTCTAAATCATTTTTAACAAAGTTTACTTTTTTGTTGAAAAAACTTAGTTCATGTTTAATTCAAAAACAAGTATAATGAAAATTTCCATTTTGTCTTGAATCTTAAGCTAGAATCTATAAAAATAGTTATGCTAAAAAGCTAATTTTTAACTGCACTCATTATAATTAATTAAATTTGTTCACTGTGTATAATTTTATTTTATTTTTTTATATTTGAAAATTTTTTAAATTACAATTTTTAAAAAATTCTACAAAATTAAAAAAAATAGTCCTAAAATTTTCCGGAAAATAAATCTTAATTTTCCTAACAATCTGGATAAAATTGTTTAATTCTTTAAAAACCTTGCCAAATTCATAAAAAGCTTCTTGTTTACAAAATTGTAAGAATCTACATTTTTTCCCAAAATTTGTGTAATTTTCAAATGAGCAATTTTTCCAAATATTTTAAGATTTTTAAATCTTCTAAATGTTTTTAAACTTTTTGGAATTTGTCTTAATATTTTTTAAAGACAAAAAAAAATAGCCTTAAAATTATTCAGATTATTTTTTGAAAATTTTTTGAAATGCTTTGAAATCTTTTATAATATTATCCCAAAGATAGTTTTTAAAAATGAAAAATCATTGAACATTTATCTGGGAAACTAAAGAACCTCTCATCAGACCATAGGATAAACAGGTTACCTTTTTGTAATTTTTTGAAATAACAATTTTGAATTATTATAAACTTGTTTCTGTCATCAGGAATCGCCACATTTTTTTCCCTACTTTTACATTTCAAAATTGCTATTGTAATAAATTTCAAAAGTCCGGGGACACGGGATAATCCTGCCCGCTTTAAAAATAATTTATTTTTCCGGAAAAAAAAATTTGCCCGGAGGGGGGGGGGGGTTAATTAGAAAAAATCCTAACTCGAATTTTCGGACCACGATAATTTCCTCTCTATTATTAATGAATGAAAATATTTTTCGAAGATGCAACTGAATCGCATATTGAGAGCCTGATATTTTTTTGCGGTTTAAAGCAAGGCAGTCAGTCACAGAGCAAACTTTGGTCGGCCGCAATCTTCGGTCAATTTCAAATAAAGGGGCAGCAATCTTATTGAGCAAACAAAAAGGTCTCAGATCCGAGGTTATCTTAAATAAAAGGTAAAAAAAATGCGAGGGCGAGAAGTGGAAAAAAGAGGACAAGGAATTGAAAAAAATATATCTCGCGGTCATCCATCAAGATATTTCAGTAGCAATTGCATCTCGATAATTTTACTACGTTATATGCGCTCAGATCGGTTGTCGACCATAACAGAATAAATAAGATACGATGGGAACGAACACTGGAACGTGACCAGACCATCCTCGTCGATCATCCTACGGAAGCATGCAACACAATTTGCAAAATAACCTTTTGATGTGACCACTGAAAAATATTTCTGAACTTATACGTATGTGAATTATCAGGAGTGAATTAGAATATTATGTATGACTGACGGTATAATTGTCAGGAGAAAATTTATTGTCTCATGAAAATTTCTCAAATGGATAGCCTTCTTGGTTTGAGATGAAAAGTTTATTAAAAGATGATAAATCAATCACAGTGAAACTCTTCTATAGTGCCGAGGCTGACGCTGACGCTGGGTGGGAACTAACTCATTATAGCCCGCTCCGATTTTGTTTGTTCACGCCTGAGTGCTCACCTGAGTGACACCCGCAGACCCCGCGCAGCTCCGATTACACCTGCCTGCGACGCGGCATCGATTCTCGGAAGGGCTGTAGAAGGGAGGGCTATTGAAGGATTTTACTTTATTAAATTTTTTATAGTAGTCAAACGTGTTTCTTTAGACTTTCCAACGGAGTACACAAATAATTAACCAAATTTTTGCATTTTCAATAAATAAGTTGAATTTTTAACCTAGTTGAATTCATAATAAAAAAATGAATCCTGAAAAAAATAATAGTTAATATAACATCCAATAAAGTGTTAATTTTCAAACCAGATAAACGCATTTTTAACAAAATAGTTGAATTGTAAATTAAAAAATATGTTTTGTTGACCAAATTATTGGATTTTTAACAGAATAATTAACTTTTTAAGCGAAAAAAAAAAACATTTTTTACTAAGAAATATAAATCCTTAAGATAAAATAATTCACTTTCAAAGAACAATATTTGAATTTTCTTAATGTGGGTAATATATTGAATTCAATTTTCAGCACTTTAAATACTTAAAATTTCAACTATATTTATTGTATTTTAAAACAAACAAAATTAAAATTATTAACTTTACAAAATATTAATAAAATACAAAACAGTTACATTCACAATGAAAAAGAAAAACTTTTATCACAATCATTTAATTTTTAATAAAATAATTAAATTTTTAACGGATAAAATTAAATCTTCAACATAAAATTATTAGCTTTTCAACAAAAATATTGATAAAATACAAAACAGTTACATTTACAATGAAAAAGGATTACTTTTAACACAATCATTTAATTTTCAATCAAATAATTACATTTTTAAACAAATAATTAAATTTTTAACTAATAAAAATAAATCTTCAATAAAAAAATATTAGCTTTTCAACAAAAATATTGATAAAATATAAAACAGTTACATTGACAATAAAAAAGGATAACTTTTTAACTAAGTCATTCTTATTTTTAGTCATATTTTATTCACATTTATCGAATTTTCAAACAAAAGAAATTAAAATTATTAACTTTACAAAATATTAATGGAATACAAAATGAAATATTTACAATGAAAAAGGATAACTTTTATCACAATCATTTAATTTTTAATTAAATAATTAAATTTTTAAACAAATAATTAAAATTTTAACTGATAAATTAAATCTTTAACATAAAATGATTAGCTTTTCAAAAAAATATTGATAAAATACAAAACAGTTACATTTACAATAAAAAAGGATTATTTTTAACACATTCATTTAATTTTCAATAAAATAATTAAATTTTTAACTAATAAAAATAAATTCTTCAACAAAAAATTATTACCTTTTCAACAAAAATATTGATAAAATACAAAACATTTACATTGATAATAAAAAAGGATGACTTTTTAACAAAGTAATTTTTATTTTTAGTCATATTTTATTTATATTTATTGAATTTTCAAACAAACAAAATTAAAATTATTAACTTTGAAAAATATTAATTAAATACAAAATAGTTAAATTTACATTGAAAAAGGATTACTTTTAACACAATCATTTAATTTTCAATCAAATAATTAAATTTTTAACTGATAAAATTAAATCTTCAACAAAAAATTATTAGCTTTTCAACAAAAATATTGATAAAATACAAAACAGCTACATTGACCATAAAAAATAATTGCTTTTTAAGAAAACCATTTCATTTTTAATGGATACATTAAACTGGCAAACAAACAATAACTTTTTCAATTAAAAAAAGATGAAACCTTAACCATAAATAATCAATTTCCAAACAAAAATATTGGAATTTTCTTAATGTGGATATTATATTAAATTCAATTTCAAAAACTTCAAACTCTTGACATTTAAATTAATAGTGTTACATTTTCAAACAAAAATATACTTTTTTAATAAAGAATATTAATTTTCTATTAAAAAGAAGAATTTTTGACAAAATACAGTAATTTTGAATCAAACAACTGAATTTTAAACATGAAAATTAATAAATTTTCAATCACAAATAGGATAATACATTTCACTTGCTTTTCTTACCGAACTACTCAATAGTTGAAATTTCAATAAAATAGATTTTAATTTTTAAAAAAAAATAATTGAATTCAACAAAAAGGCGAATTAAACAAAAAAATGTTAGCTTTCACCACAAAAAGAGAATTATCAACACAAAATTAAAAAAAAATGAATTTTCTACAAAGTAATTGAATCCTCAATAAAAACAGATAATTTTCAACCAAAAAGAATAAATTTTTAAACTAAAAGTATGAAGTTTCAACACAAAAAGAATTTTTTAATTAAATATTTAATTCTCAACTAAAACAGACTTATTTTCAACCAAATATTTGCATTTTTGACCAGAAAAAATTCTATAGTGCATATTTTAATGGAAAAATATATTTATTTAAATTTTAGAAACAGGTAAATTGAACGAAAAGTATAAATTTTCAAAAAAAAGTTTGATCCTGAACCAGAAATGGTATTTCTAAACCAAATATTTTAATTTTGTACAAAATTGATTGAATTTCCAAAAAAAAAGAATTTTTTGCAAAAAAGTTTAATTTTTAAAGAGAGTTTAATTTTTAATCGAACAATTGAATTTTGAATTGAATAGTTCAATTTTCAACAATGGTGAAATTTCGTCCAGGAAGATAATTTCATAACAAAGAAAAAAAAATTTCAACATAAAGAAAGATGATTTTTAAAAAATGTGGACGAAATTCGAGTAAGTTTAAGAGTTATCCACGAGTTTTTAAAAACATTGAAAAATAATTTTAAACTATTAGAAAATTCGCTTTTTCTTTTTAATGAAGGTTTTTGAACATTTAATGTTAAAGCAAAATGTGCAATTTTGAAGATTTCGAACAAATAGTTTAGAACCTTTTTAAATAATTTTGAAAGGTTTAAAGGAAATAAAAAGATTGTCTCAAGATTTCTGAGAAAAATTATATTTATATAAATTTATGAACAAACTAATAATACTTATTTACATATTCTCAGATCTCAGATTCTAATTTTAGATCGAATTGAAGTGTTAAAAAACTTTTAATAAATAATTAGTTCTTTCACTTCTTTTGTTTTATTAAGGCCATGTGATTAGTGGGTCACGTGACCAGATCCCTACCTTACCGCCACATGTTTTATTTCCCAATTTATATTCACGCAAAACGTCACATTCAGTTGAAAATGTAAGATACTAAACAAGAAGCACTACGAATGGTGGGTCTGGTCCTAAATTTGTATAATTAAAAAAACAGTATTTTGCTGTAAATAATTTTTTTTGCTGTTCTTATAATTATTAAAGTTTACGACCAAACCCACCTTTCTTATTACTTTTTATTTATTATCCCAAGTTTTCAACTCGATGTGGCGCTTTGTGTGAAAATATGTTAGAAAATAAGGAAGGTGACGGTAAGGTAGGAATCTGATCACGTGACCCACTCGACAAATGGCCTTAAAGTTATTTTATCCCTATAATTGAAGAACTTCCTATTTGAGCTTAAGAATTCAAACCAAAAAGCCCATTTCTTTCTAAAAACCTAATAATTTGATTAAAACGAATAAATAATTAATCTTGTCTAATGATTTCTTTATGCCTTATAGTTGAAAAATGTGAAATATTTCCGAATAATTCCTACCCAGCATTTTTTGGGTTGTGATGTTGATTCTGGAACATCTTTTGATGCTCTGGTCTTTATAAGAAGATTAAGTTGTATTTCTCAAAAATTAAAGCTTATTACCGACAAATGTGGTAATTTCGGACATGTGGGGTAAATTCGGTCATTTCTAAATTTATAGTTTAACTTACTGAAGGTGGGTGTTTTTAGCTAGAATCTGGAACCAGTTCAGGCTTCAACCAATTCCAGATTTCTGGATCAGTTTCGAGTAATGAATCCTATCATTATAGGACATTCCGGGGTGATTTGGATTATGGATGATTTATATTATTTCTTGACTTGAAGTTAGATATTTTCATGGTAACATATGACAGAAAGTGCAGGTCGAACAGTTTTGAAAAAAACATGGTATACGAGAAAAATAATTTAATATTGAAACTTTCTGAAGAAATAAGATCATTAAATCTTGTCAGGTGTTTGCTCAAATAAAATTTTGGAACAGGGAAACCTTTATGTATCTGAAATCAGGTATTTAATTTTGGTGGTCTAAACCCATTAGACCAGTTACACCAGTAGGCCAACAAAATTGAACACCTTTTTACTGAATTCAATTACCTGGTCAACATCTAGAAACATTGTCTAATCTTATTACATGGTTGGAAGAAGAGTTCATCAAAAGATTATAACTTTACAGATTGGTTCTTTTTTTCACAGATCAGTATACCAACAAAATTTAAGATCTTATTTAATTAAATTACCTGGTCTGCATCTTGAAACATGATCTAATCTAACACCACGTTAGGAAGAAAAGTACAAGAATGAAACATAACAACTATACAGATGGCTTCTTTTTTATAGACTATTACAGTAACCAAATTGAACATCTTATTACTTAATTTAATTACTTGGTGAACAGGTTAAAATATTGTATAATTTCACAATACTTTTGGAAGAAAAATACAACAATTGAACATAACAACTATACAGATAGGTTTTTTTCTTTTATGGACTTTCACACCAACCAAATTTAACACCTTATTTAATTCAATTACCTGGTCAACGTCTAGAAACATTGTCTAATTTTAAAACATGGTTGGAAGAAGAATTACTCAAAAGATCATAACTTTACAGATTGGTTTTTTCTTTCATAGACCATTATACCAACAAAATGTAATACCTTATTTGATTCAATTACCTGGTCAGCATTTTCAAACATTATCTAATCTAACACCACGTTTGGAAGAAAAGTACAAGAATGAAACATAACAACTATACAGATCGCTTCTTTTTTACAGACTATTTGAATAACCGAATTGAACATTTTATTAATTAATTCAATTACCTGATAAACATCTTAAAACTTTGTTTAATCTTACAACACGGGTGCAAGACAAATAAAACAATGGAACATAACTATAGCGATGGATTCCTTCTTATATACAGTATCAAAATAACGAAATTGACATCTTTTTATTTATTTAAATGACCTGGTGAACATCTAAAAACATCATCTAATCTTACAACACAGTTGGAAGCAAAATACAAGAGTAGAATATAACAACTATAGAGATAGACTCTTTCTTTTTTAGACCAGTATACCAACGAAATTCAACACCTACTTCTTTAACATAATTACCTAGTCAACATCTAAAAAACAAAGTCGCATTTTATAAATACGACCTGATGAATCAGAGAAAGTATTAGTATCAGGAATATCATAAATGATGATTTGCTCGAAAGAACTTGTTTCCTGTGACGCGTCCCAAGCAAAACCGCGATCTGACAATGACTTATTTTGAGAAAAGGAGCACAATTTATGATAGGTTTGCGGCCGTCATGTAAGGATAACAACAGTAAAAGACGAATCTCAAACTAAACTATGCTCCTAATTTCGTACCCGAAACAACTTCGAAAACGATATTATACATGGTTTCAAATTAATTGATAACATCCTCGCTTCATCAGGCACTTGGTTTAGTCTGTAGCTGATGATGAAAAACCAGGTGCACCAGAATACAAGCATCACGTCAACAAAATCATTGCAGTTTTTATTAATGTGGACTGATAGTCAGAAAACTATTAGTGATTGCAGTATCATAAACCATCCACTGCTTCTAAAAGGCACTTGTTTCCTGCAAAGTGAGGTAAATGTCAATAATGATGCTTTGCATCAGCTTCAGACTCTAATGATGAAGTGATTGTCAGATCATGGTGTTACCCCTTACATTAATCAAAATATTCGAATTGTTGTTATTGTTATTTATCTAGAAAGGGATTGTCTTTCAGCTGCAAAATGAACTTAATTAGATTAATCATCGTTCAGCTTTGTCCTGGATGGCTTCTAAAATTCAGAGATAATCTTGAATAGAAGAGCTAATTTTTGTTGCTTGCGATCAGGAATTGTTTATGTATTATAGAGGAAAGTGTTAGCATGTAATGGGGCACTTGTCGCTTATCTTAGCTGTTCGTGAAAACGTGTTTGCTTATAATATTATGTTTGTCAGTTAATGCGCGGTAGGACACAACATCTGATACATATGGGAACGTTAGCCTTGTGGTTAGAAGCCTGTAGTGTGTGGTGAGCAGTGAAGCCAAATGGTGAAAGAATCAGGCGGACAAAAAGTGAATAAGAATTAAAAGAGATAAAGAGCGAGAGAGAAAGAGAGAGAGAGAGAGAGGGAAAAGAAAAAAAACTCAGACGAGAGTCTTTCTGAAAATTAAAGACAGGAAAGATTATTTGTAATTCATCTAATAACATAAGTATCTTCCTAAGTTTTTATAAACTTAGAATATGAACATGTACATGTGCAACACAAATTTTTTGATAAAATAAACGTATCATCTAAATGAAATTAGTTCTAGAAAATAAAATATGTTAATAACAATTAGTACCGTCAAACATGTTAATTTCAGACATGCGAGCTAAATTCGGTCACCGTTAAATTGAACAAATTGATAGCATGAATTACTCAAAATTTTTGTGAGAATCTGGAATTAGTTTAAGCAGAGATGTTTAAGCATTAACTGCTTCTACATTTTGGTGAAAATTTACCCATCTTAAGTAGTTCAAACTATCAATTTAGGAATGTCCCAATTTACCCTACATGTCCAAATTACCCCGTTTGACGGCTATAATTTAAAAAACTACAATTTTATCATTTTTACAGGTCTGAAGAAGTATGTCCAAAATAAAAAACTTTGCAGTGTTATTATAATATTTAATAAAATTATAATTAACAATATTTTAACTTTATTTTCTCAACAAAATTTCCAGTTTTCTAAGCAAATATTTTTCAAGTATTTTTATATTAAATTTCTGGTCAAAAATTTGTATTTTTTAGTTCTATATTTATTAAATTTGTTGAAAATCAGGTTAATAATTATTCTACTTGTTTATGAATTCAACAATTTAATTGCACTTTTTTTGGATTGCAAATTAATCTTTTCTGTAGAAAAGTCATCTTTAGTTTATCAAAAATACAAGTGTCTGGTTAAAAATTAACTTTCTTGTTAAAAATTTAAATGTTTCGCCAAAAATTATATATTTTTGCCCCTGAAATTTCAAAAATTTGATAGAAAATTCAACATTTTGGTACAAAATTCCATTATTTGGTGAAAAGTCGAACTACTTTCCTAGAAATACAGTCTTTTGTTGAAAAGTCAGCATATAAGTCCTAAATTTATTTCTGTTCATCATATTTTTTACAAATTTTTGGGGTTGAAAATGTAACTTTTTAGCATAAAAATTAACATTTTTTAGTTGAGGATTCAAAAATTAATTTGAGAAGTGATTCTTTTTTATTGAAAATTCAAAAAATTGATTGAATTTTTTTTCTTGTTTTTGTTTGAAAATTTATCGTTTTTTTTTCTAGAAAGGTCATCTCGATTTTATCGAAAATGCAATATTCTGGGTAAAAAATAACTTTCTTGATAAAATTTCAACTATTTTGCAAAATACATTCATATTTTTGCATCAAAAATTAAAAAATCTGATTGAAAAATTAACATTTTGGTAGAAAGTAAAACTATTTGGTCAAAAGTTTAACTACTAGAAATAGATTTTATTAGTTGAAAAGTTAGCATATAAGTGACAAATTTATTTCTTTTGTTGAAAATTTAACTATGTTGATGAAAATTTTTTCGTTTTTTTTTTGTTGAAAATGAATTTTTTGAACTAAAAATTTAAATGTTTGTTTCAAAAATTGTAATTTTTCAGTTAAGGAATCAATCACTTGTATTTAAAAAAAAAAATCATCTTTGCTGGCCGAAAAATAAATTAGTTTGTTAAAAATTTTTTTCAACTGAATTTCCTTAAATGAAGATTAAACTATATACTGGAAAAATAAACTTTTTCTTTAATAATGTACTTTTTTATTGAAAATTTATATTTTCGGTTAAAATATGAACTGTTTTGTAAAATTGGTCATTTTGGTTTAAAAGTTGAACTTTTTTAGAAATTTCGTTTTTTTACTGAAAATTAATTTTTTTATGAAAAGTCACCTTTTTGATTTCTCTTTAATAGTAGACACTTTTTAGTTTGAAATTTGAACTATTTGTTTGAAATTTCTCTTTATCAGAAGAATTAATCTTTATAGTTGAAAATTCAACTATTTGGTTAAATATTTAATTATTTGGTTAGAAATTGATGTATTTTGTTGAAAATTCATCCTTTTGGTTAAAATTATTAATTACAAACTTTTTTTGCATATAATTCAGCAATTCTTTTATTTAAAATAAAAATCATTTCTGCTTGAAATATCAAATTTATCGTTTTAGTCAAAAAATGATCCTTTTATTTTAGAAATTAAAATACTAGGCTAAAATTTGAATTACTTTATCAAAAATTAATTTGATAGTTTGAAGATTTATAATTTTAGTTAAAAATTCATCTCTGTGTTCAAAAATTAAACTAGTTTGTCAACAAAAAAATTCTTTGTAAAAAAACGTGCAAGTTTCAAAATTTGTAATTAATTTTAATTTCGATGTTGTAAAAAAAGGGGCTATGAAAAACAAGAAAAGATCTACTAAGGCCTCGGTGGCTTGATTTTTTAACGCCTGCCTCATGTATAATGGCGTTCACGGTTCAAATCCGGGTGGAGGCAGATTTTTTCTTGTTCCTAAAAATTCATTTGTCCAAAGTATTCGTCCTGAAATTACAAATTTCATTATTTAAACATTTTTAACGCAGGCTTAAATATCTTTAAATGGCAAAAACATCTGGAATGTCTCCTTGCTGGGGTTTCACTGTTAAAGCAGGGAATCAAATATCACTGAGAATAGGAGGAAATAAGAATGAAAATATATTGTAAGAGGTGTCAAGTAGCAATTACGGTGTGATACTGTTGCACTTTATTCAACTGAGATGCTGTCATGTTATTGACCAATTGCGTAAGAAATACCAGGACTGATCAATTACAAAGTATCCTGTTTGCATATCTGCATTAAGCTGCTGCTTTCATTCAATCAATACAGTTTTTGCACCTTAGAGACCTTTTTAACAACCTTTGATTTTTTCGGATCAAATTTCTGAAAGCAATCCTTTCAAGAAAAGTGGGTATTTTTTTGTTGTAAAATTATTTTTAATTAATCTAAGTTTTCTATTTTTAATTTTATATTGTTTAGTTTTATTCATCTGTCGTTTAATCCTTTGATCAATCCAATTTGTTGACTACATTCATTATGAGAGTTCTAATTTTCTGACTTGACCAAAAAGACGTTTAAAACCAGATTGTGATTAAATCTCCATTCTCAGTTTTTTTAATGGATAAATCTATGTAATTAAGGGTGTTCAATTCTTATCCGTAGTATCCCACTTATAATCCAGAGTAATTAAGATAATTCGGAGAAAAACCTTTTTTCGCGAATTAATCCACTTGGAGGCTAGAGTAATCCACTTGTGATCCAAAGTAATCCGATTATGATCCGAAATAATAGAATCGGAACCTACTCATTTGTTTCTGATTTGGTGTAATGTAAATAATCTAGTTTAAGTCGAAGTAATCTACTTGTACTCCAAAGTAATTCAATTAATTCAGAGTAACACCCGTATTCCGAAGTAATCCACTTTGAGGCCGGAGTAGCCTACTCGAAATTAGAAGTAATTTAATTGTGATGCGTAGTAATCCATTTGTGATGTAGATTAATCTACTTTTAGTCAAGCGTAATCCGAGATAATTCACTTCTACTCCAAAGTAATTGAAGTGATTAGGAGTATCGCCTGCATTCTGAAGTAATCCACTTTGAGGCTGAAGAAACTCATTTGTAACCCGAGGTAATCCACTTGTAATACAAACTAATCCACTTGTATTCCAGGGTCATCCACTTTAAGTCTAGCTACTTGTGCTCCATAGTAATTTAATTCATTCAGAGTAACACCCGTATTCCGAAGTAATCCACTTGGAGGCCAGAGAAACGCACTAAAAAATATAAGTTGTTTGCTTGTGATTGGGAGTAATCAACTTGTGATAGAGTGTAATCCACTTTTATTTTAGTGTAATCCAAGTAATCTACTTGTATTCCAGAGTAATTCTAGCCATTTGGAGTATCTCTCGTATTCTGAAGTATTCCACTTTAAGGCCGGAGTAACCTACTTGTGATATGAGGTAATCCACTTTGAATATAGACTAAGCCACTTGTATTCCAGAGTAATCCACTCAAATTTAGCATTATTCGGTGTAATTTACTTGAACTTCAGAGTAATTGAATTAATGAGGTATATCGCCCGAATTCTAAAGTAATCCTCTTTGAGGATTAGTACTTGTAATGCAGGCTAATCTACTTGTATTCCAGAGTAATCCACTTAAATGTAGCGCAATCCGCAATGATCCAGATAAATTCAAATAATTCAGAGTAACACCCATATTCCAAAGTCATCAACTTTGAGGCCGGAGTAACCCACTTAAAATTAGAAGTAATCTACTTGTACTCCAGAGTAATTCAAGTAATACTGACTAATCCACTTGTATTTCAGTCTAATATACTAAAATCTAGTGCAATTCGGCGTAATCTACTTGTACATCAGAGTAATTCAATTAATTCAGAGTAACACCCGTATTCGGAAGTAATCCACTTTGAGGCTGAAGTAACCCAATCAAAATTATAAGCAATTTACTTGTGATTCGGAGTAAACCACTTGTGATGCAGAGTTATTTACTTTTAGTAGAGCGTAATCCAAAGTAATTAATTTTTATTCCAAAGTAATTCAATGAATTCGGAGTAACACCCGTATTCGGAAGTAATCCACTTTGAGGCTGAAGTAACCCAATCAAAATTATAAGCAATTTACTTGTGATTCGGAGTAATCCACTTG
>NC_046665.1:130802192-130811080 GCF_010883055.1 Belonocnema kinseyi
ATAATCCACTTGTAATACAGATTAATTCAATTGTATTCCAAAGTAATCCACTTCAAGTCTGGCGTAATCCGGCGTAATCTACTTGTACTCCAGATCTAGTGATCCGAGGTAATTCATGTGCAATACAAAGTAATCCACTTTTAGTCTACGTAATCCGACGTAATCTACTTGTACTTCAGAGTAATTCAATTAATTCAGAGTAACACCTGTGATTAAAAAAAATTAAATTTTCAGTCAGTATTATTAATTTAAAATACAGAATAATCCACTTGGAATTCTAATTAATTAAAAAATCTATTAGAATATTTCGTAACAACCTTAAACTTCAGACTAACTCAGTCGTAATCCAGAGTAATGGAGTTCTAATCTTTTAAATTCTACTTATAGTCTGGAGTAAATTACGTTTCATCCATAGTAATCTATTAAATTAATGTCATTGAGTGTAATAATCTACAGTTATCGACTTAGATTCCACAGATATTACATTGCAATTCAGATTAATCAAGTTCTGTTCCGCTGCAATTTATTTATAAATCGAAGTAATCCACTGTAATTAAATTGTATTCCAGATAATTCGGAGTAATTCAGATAATCAAAGTAAGTCAGGTAATCCAAGTAATCCACTGTAAACCACGTAATTCGTATCAATTTCAGTAATTAAAGTAACTAACTTGTAATCCAAAGAAATGCAGTTAATAGGTAGTGATTTACTCCAGTAATTAACATAATTTCTAAGTAGATCTTTTTTAATTTGTTGTCTTTTTTTGTGGAAGATTTTTTATTTTTTTGTGGGTTTTTTCTTTTTTTAAAATAGATTTTTTAAAGTACATGTATTTTATTGAAAATTCACCTTCTTCAGTGAAGAATTGTTCAAGGTTATTCTAAATTTAATTATTTTGTGAAAAATTAATCAACTTTTCAATAAATTTAACAATTTTGTTCAAAATTTTTTTTTTTTTTGGTAGAAAATTCAGCCGTACTTCAAATTTGTTTGTTCATTTTTAAAATCACTCTTTTTAACTTAAAATTAAACTTTTTCATATGTAAGTTTAAAATTCTAATAGTTGGTTTCGAGTTGAGCTTCTTTGTTCAAAATTGATTTTTCTGGTTGAAAATTGTTGATCTTAGTTAAAAATGGTTTGGTTACAAATTAAATTTTTTTTCTAAAATTTCATTTTTGATTAAAAATTTAACTATTTAATTTTCAGTGAATTGTCTTTCTTAGTTGCATAATTCATGCTTTTTGTTTATTGAAAATTAATTCGTTTTAATAAAAAGCAGAATCCATTCACCTTTTTTTGGTTGAAACCTAATTTTATAAAGTTAAAAATGAATCTCATTTCCTTTTTATAGCATATTTACCTTTTTTGGATAAAAATGCAACTATATGTTTGATGATTAATGTATTTTCCCTTAATTCGTCTTTATTAATAAAATAGTAACCTTTCTAGTGAAAATTTTTTTACATTTCGATAAAAATTTAACTTTTTCTGTAGAAAATTAATCTTTTTCGTTAAAAAATCATGAGGCGGCATGGTAAGAACGTTGCATGGTAATTACGCTCAACGGTAATGACGCTAAACAATACTGATGCTCCAAAGCAATGAAGCTGCAAAAAAATTACGCTGCATGGTAATGACGTTGCATGCTAGTGACGGCGCCCCTTAATGACGCTGCACGGCAATGGCGTTAAATATTAATGACACCGCAAGAAAATGACGCTGCATGGTAATGCCGTTGCGCGGTAATGGCGCTGCACGGAGAAGAAGCTGAACGGTAATGATGCTGCGCGTTAATGATGCTACACGGAAATTGCGCTGAACGGTGACGGCGCTACAAAAAAATAACGCTGAACGGTAATGACATTTTATAGTAATTACGTTGCATGGTAATGAAATTGTATAGTGATTACGTTGCATGGTGATGAAATTGTATAGTAATTACGTTGCATGGTAATGAAATTGTATAGTAATTACGTTGCATGGTAATGAAATTGTATAGTAATTACGTTGCATGGTGATGAAATTGTATAGTAATTACGTTGCATGGTAATGACGCTGATCGGTAATGGTGCTGCATGAAAATTATGCTGCATGATAATGAAGTTGAACGATAATCATGCTACACGAAACTGACGTTGCATAGCAGTAACGTCTCAAAATAATGACGTTGCACGGTAATGACTCTGCGCGGTAATGGCGCTGCACCTTAATGAAGCTGAACAGTAATGATGATCTATAAAATTTACGTTGCATGAAAATGACGTTGCAAGGTAATGACGTTGCAAACTAATAACGCTGCACTATAAGGACCCTGCACGGCTATGACGCTGAACGTTAATAACGCTAATTGGAAATTGCGTTGCAATGTGATGACGTTTCAAAGTAATGACGCTGCACATTAAGGACGCTACTCAATTATGACGCTTAACGGTAATGATGCTGCATGGTAAGGATGTCCAACTGTACTGACGCTAAACGTTGCGCAGTGATGACGATGTGCGGCAATGATGCTGAACGGTAATAACGCAGCACAAAAATGACGTGTATGGTAATGACGTTGGGCGGTATTATGCTGCACGTTAATGGAGCTGAACAGTGGCGTAGCTACGAAATTTTCCGCCCGGTGCCAAAAATAATTTGCCGCCCATAATTCTCAAATCTGCCGCCCATAATTCTCAAATCTGCATTCATTTCAAAGATCGTTTTGCCGCCTCAAGTGTTTGCGCCCGGGGCAGCGGCCCCCTTCGTGCCCCCCCCCCCCAGCTACGCCACTGGAGCTGAACTTTGATGACGCTGTATAGTAATGTCGCTGAATGATAATGACGCTGCAAGAAAATGACATTGCATGGTAATAAGGTTGCAAAGTAGTGAGGTTGCGCGGTAATGACAAATGGAATATTCTTATATTTAACTCGACTAAGTAGGAATAAAAGTATAAAAATCAGTAAAAGTTTCTGCTTTTATATTCTATTATTAAGACTTCAACTTTACCTTCAATTCGATAATTATCCGGCTGGAACTCGATTTGTATTCAGCTGGTTCGAATTCTTTCTGGAAGCCTCCTTCTCCACTGGAGGTTAGCGAAATATCAATCCTCACTCAGCTCTGTAGAGGAGGGGGTCTAAGACTATAAGATGGGAGTAATTGTTGATCTCTAGACTCTAGATCGGCAATGATTTGTTGGTAATAGCCCGTGTAAGTCAGCACTTGGGGTTAGGTGATTTGCAGCATACAATATAGTCAATGCAATAATTTATAGCGAGGCACGTAATGACAATAATGATTCTTGACGGTTCTCAGAGTGAAACATATATATATATAGCGGGAAAGAAGTCGTGAGATATCCTATAATCACACCTTTTTCTTCATATCTTTCTGGCGTAAACACTACTTCATAGAAATCAAATTTCGAAAGAAAAAAAGATCAGGGCATGTTGTGTAGTCTGACACACTTTGTGTAGTTTGGATTTAAAAGTTAGTCTCAAATGAAAAGTGTGCAGTGAAAAATTAACTTTATTTACCTACAATTTTGGCCAAGGGAAAGGAAAACTGCAGAAAACCCCCTCCCGAGTCTAGACGGTTTTTTGAGAGTCGAGCTTAAAGGTGAGAGATTCGACGCTATCCATCGAATGCACACAATCATCTTCAAATTTAGTTAAAATTTAGGAAATATATAACCCGGTCGTATATCACAAATGGTCACCCATCCGAGTGTTATCCGCTCAAATTTAAACTGAAATTTAAATTATTTATTTTTGCTGTATTAATTATATAAATTCCTATTAATTTATCGCTGGCTTTAAAGTGCCCAATCCTATCCTTTTAAGGATTAATTTTTTTGTCGAGAAGCCAACTATTTCGTTGAAAATTCGCCTTTTTTGGTTGAAAACTAGACATTTTTTTGAAAATGTATTCTTCGTTTTTAAAGATTGACCATTTTAGTTAGGAAATTCTCTTATTGGTTGAAAATTGAACTGTTCTAAGGAAAATTCACTTTCTTTGGTTGAAAATTAATTATTTTAATGATAATTTAACTAGGCCATTTCCTGTTTGATAATATATGCTTTTTAATTGAAAATTCATTATTTTATATGTATTTTGAAAGTTCGTATTTTTGGTAGAAAATTTATATTGGTAAAAAGTTCATCTTTTTTATTTAAAATTCGCTTTTTCGTCATACGTTTTTTTTACTAAGAATTTAACTAGTACGTTAATGTTTTGGAAATTTTCTTTTTCTATTTGAAAATTGATTTCTTCCGCTCAAAATTTAACTAGACCATTTCTGGTTAAAAATTTATGTTTTTTACTTAAAATTTCATACATTTTCTTTTCAAGAATTGAATTCTGTTGAAAATTTATTTTCTCTAGTTGAAAGTTAATTTTTTTAAATTAAAATTTAAATAATCCATTTCTGGTTCGAAATGTACGTTATTTAGTTGGAAATTCTTTCATTGTTTTAAAAATTCGTCGTAGTAGACGAAAATTATCTTGATAAAAAATTAATTTTATTTGTTGAAAATTAGATTAGATTGGTTTCAAATTAATTTTTTGAAAATTTAACTATTTTATTTTTGGTTAAAAGTTCATAGTTTTTTCTGAGATATTAATCTTTTTCTGGAAAATTAGAATTGGTAAAAAATGATCATCTTTGTTGAAAAATAACTTTTATGTTAAAAATCCATAATTGCGTGTTGAAAATTCAACTGTTTTTTAGAAAAATCTTCTTTTCAGCATCAATATTTAACAATTTGTTAAAACCTTTTTATTTTTCTTGACAACAACATTTTAATAATTCATCCTTTTGGTTCAAGAATTCATCCCTTTCTGTCGAAAATTAATTTTTTAATAACTGAAAATATAACTTCCATTTTTAGTGAAGAATTGATCCGTTTTAAAAAAAAATTCAACTGTCTGTTTGGAAATTCATATTTTTTAACAAAAAATTTAACTATTTGTGTAAAAATTAATGTATATTGTAAAATATTAATTTTTTGGGTTAAAAATCCAACTATTTATTTAAAAGTTTATCTATTTCGTTAAAAAATCTTGAAAATTAATCTCTTTTATTTGAAAATTTATCTCTTATCTAGAAATTAATTCTTTTTTGTTACGTTAAAAATATAACTTCTTGGTTAAAAATTAAAACTATTTTGTAAAAAAAATACTTCTTTCGTGGTTGAAAATTCGTCATTTTAGTTGAAAATTCCTCTTATTGGTTGAGAATTAAACTATTCTCTGGAAACTAAATTATTTTTTAAATTAATTTTTTCATGAAAATTTTTTGTTTAGTGTAAAATTGATTTTAGTAAAAAATCCATCTTTTTTGGCCTAAATATTCGGCATTTTTATTGATTTTTTTTTCGTTAAAAAATTTTTTTTTTTGAAAAATCAACTCTTATCTTGATAATTCGTTTTTTTCGTGCAAAAATTCATCCCTTTCTGTAAAAAATTAATTTTTTCAACCGAAAATATAACTATTCCATTTGTGGTGAAAAATTTATAATTTTTCCATGAAAATTCAAATGTTTGGAAATTTATATTTTTTTAGTTAAAAATGTAACCATTTGAATAAAAATGATGTATTATGTTAAAAACTTATCTTTTTTGTTTGAAAATCCATCTATTTATTTAAAAGTTTATTTATTTTGTTAAAGACTGTTGCAAATTAGTCTTTCTTGTTTAAAATTGTTCTATTCTGAAAAATTAATTTTTTTTAGTTAAAGATCTAACTTCTTGGTTAAAAGTTAAACTATTTTGTTAAAAACATATTTCTTGTGTTTTGAACATTCGTCATTACAGTTGAAAATTCATTTTATTGGTTGAGAATTAAACTACACTCTTGAAATTTTTGTTTTAAATTATTTTTTAGACTGAAAACTGGTCTTGCCCATTTCTTGTTAAAAATATATGTATCTTAGTTAAAAGTTAATTCATTTTGGTAAAAATTGATCTTAGTAAAGAATTAATCTTTTTTGTTTAAAATTTGTTATTTGTTTATCTAAAAAGTACGTTTTTATTGAGAATTTAACTGGTCCAATTATTTTAACATTCATTTTATCTAATTGAAAATTATTTTTTTATAGTAAAAATTTAACTAATCCATTATCTGCTCAATTTTTATGTTTTTGAGTGAAAGATTCTTCTTTTTGGTAGTTTGAAAATTCATCTCGCTTGGTAGAAAGATAATTTTTTTAAATGAAAATTGATCTGTTCTAAAGAAAAAAAAATCTGCTTTAGTGGAGTTTTGAATTATTTTGTTCAATTTTTTTTTAAATTTAACTATATTTGATTCAAAACTAAATTTTTTCAGTGAAAATATGAACTATTGAATTGTTCATCAGAAATTCATCTTCTTTGAATATAAATTTAAGAAGTTGCCTAAAGTTGAAAGACTTCGTTAAAAATTCATTGGTTTTGGCTTAAAGTTTCATAATTTTAGTTACAAATTCCATTTTTTTTTAAATTAGGATATTTTGTTAAAATTTTTTCCGGGTATAAAGTTTATTTTTTTAACGGTAATTTAACAATTCTATTTTTGGTTTAAAATTAATATTTTTATTTAGAAATTCAATTATCATTTTGAAAGTTCATGACTTATATTAAAAAGTCATTTTTCTGGTAAAAGATAAATATTGTTTCTTATAAATTCATCTTTGTTGAAAATGTATCTTTTTATTTGAAAATCCTTCTATTTCCTTAAAAATGCACCTATTTTGTTGAAAATGCAATATTTGTTCTTTGAATATTAAAAATTTAAAGTATTTCAAATTGAGTTTAATAGCCAGGAAGCTAAAATCATTTTGATTGGCTTCTACTAAATTTCATTTCTTGCAAAATCCTTCAGTAAAGTTCTTAAAGAAGAATACCTATATAATATTTTTATTCCTCATAGAAAATGATCGCAAACTGTGTTTCTCTCAAAGAAAAAAGAAAAATTATAACACACCATAAATGTTATATACTTGCTATTTCGTATAGCAGAAGAAAGCAAAAGCCAAAAAGGCAAAAGAGAAAAGAGAAAAGAGCGAAATAGTGGATCACTTTGATGCTACCCATTGTGGGGTATTATCTGAATTGCAGACCTCTCTTCGTAAAACTGCCTCTGGCCTGCGGAATCCGAGACTTTATTGTTGTTATTTCAATTAATGTGTATTTTCTTCTTTTACAGAGTTGACTCCTCTTTCTTTAAGATTGATAAAATGATACCATCAAGAATCCAACAATCAGGCACTCCTTAGACTTCATACCTTATACCTTGTGCCTCATATATCTTGATCTTCTGCAACTTTGAGAACGATTATGAAAAAAAGTTCATAATTGAAATGAGTAATTCCAACTTACGACCTACATTATAGGGAATTTTTTTTTCTTCCTAATAACATAATCGCTGATCTTGATTTCCTGCTGGTTTCAAGATCAGTCTGCTTATGTTCAATCCTTTAACTATCTCCTCTATAGAATTATCGCAATGATTCCTTGCGACATCTTCTTGCAGTTTGTCTTCTTGTTTGTCATTCACTTTAATGATTTATAATTATGGAGTCAGAATATCGTCCTTTATGTACGAAAGCATCAAAAACTGTCCTGCAGTCCTTTTCAGTTATTTCAAAGAAATCATGATCATTCAGAAGGTTCTGTTTGATTATCTTGAACAGAAGATAAATTCCTGTCATTATGGTTTTCAAAATAGAACAAACTTTAAAAATAATGTTCCATTAATGTGCTATCAAATGTTAACGGTACCAATCTTGAATCAAATCTTATGTTCCAGAACCTTAAAGATTTCTATCAAACTCTGTCTATTATGAAATCTATTCTTGTTTTTTCTTTTAAACTCTATCCGATGAGAAATCGTATAGTTTTCTGTCAACAGTTTCTTATTAAAAATTTATCAAATATTAGCGGTACCAATCTTGAAACAAATCTTATATTTCAGAACCATAAATGTTTCTATTAAACGCTATCTGTTCAGAAATCGCTTACTTTTCTACCAAAAGTTTGTCATTAGAACTTTTTATGTTCCAGAGTCTTTGATATTTCTATAAAATTCCAATTATCGAAATATCGTATACTATTCTACAAACATTTTCTCATCAGAAGAATATCTTTTCTGTACAGAATCAATCCTTTATCAAATCCCACCAAGTACCAATCTTGTATCAAATCTTATGTTCCAGAAACTTGAAGATTTTCAATTCAATGTTCTAGAATCTTGGATATTTCTTCTTACTCTACCTGTTTATAAATAGTATAGTTTTCTATCACTTTTCTACCAACATCCCTATTTTGAAACTGTCATATCTTAACGACACTAATCTTTTTTTCAATTCAATGTTCTAGAAACTTGGATATTTCTTCTTACTCTACTTGTTTATAAATAGTATAGTTTTCTATCAACATTTTCTCTTTAGAACTCTATTAAATGTTAACGGTACCAATCTTGTATAAAATCTTATGTTCCAGAATCTTGAATATTTCTTTTTAACCCTATCTGTTCAGAAATCGTATACTTTTTTATCAACAGTTTCTCATCAGAATTCTATTAAATGTTCAGTGTACCAATCTTGTATCAAATCTTATGTTCCAGAATCTTGAAGATTTCTATCAAAGTCTATCTGTTGGGAAATCTTATACTTTTCTATCAACATCCCTTTCTTGACACTGTCAAATCTTAACGACACTAATCTTGTTTTCAATTCAATGTTCTAGAATCTTGGATATTTCTTCTTACTTTACCTGTTTATAAATCGTATACTTTTCTATCAACAGTTTCTCATCAGAACTCTATTAAATGTTCAGGGTACCAATCTTGTATCAAATCTTATGATCCAGAATCTTTAAAATTTCTCTTAAAGTCTATCTGTTGGGAAATCTTAGACTTTTCTA